>NC_071553.1:1226142-1486142 GCF_026979565.1 Vidua chalybeata
CAACACGCATATCACAGATTTTGGGGTCCCTTCAGTCTTGCAGCATCAGCTGCCCAGGTGATGTTCACCCCAAAGCAAACCCCCCATACCCTCCCAAAGATGGAGCTGTGCATGGTGAGTGGCAGAAGGATTGCTTGAAGAGGGTGGCATAGCTCTTACAGCAACACAATGACCTCCTGCATTCCCCAGGTCTCCCATGCCCCCTGCCCAGAAGCAGGATGAGGCATCCTGCTAACTCAGGGGAGAGCATGGGGTGATCCTGATCAGTGCAGATGATCTCCCCTGCCTGCTGTGCCAGCTCCCCAGGGCCACCCTCACTGCAGTCAGGGGGTACAGAGCATCATGCCCTACTACAGCCCTCAGCTTGCTCCCCTCCTCACCAACATTACCATTATCTCTGCTGGCCTTGTTACCTGCTCCTCCAAACTTCCCTAGGAAAGGTACCTAACCCACTGGAGCCAGGAGCAGCACCAGCCCCACGTCTCTCCCCATCCTGGGGCTCCACAGCCAGGACCCCGGACTCCATCCTGTTGCCCCACAACAGTGCCTCACATCCCTGTGCCAGGGACATGCTGGGTGTGTGCTGGGGAGCTCAGCAGCAGCAGTCTCCCACATCCATACTCAGCCAAATCCGACACCAGCTCCAAAGGCTGCACTGCCAATCTGCCAGCAGTGTTATTACAAACTTGTGTTAATTGCTGCACAGTGCCTCGAGCATCCTTAACGGGGGGGGGGGGGGGGGGGGATGCAGATAAACTGTCTATTCTTAGCACTGATGGTTCCCCACTCCTGGTGCCGGCCCACACCATCCTCCAACTGCTTCCAGACCTGCTCCCTCTCTCAAAGTGCGCTCGGAGAGTCCCCACCGCTAGGGAAAGATTTTCTTGAGCAGTAGTTGTGCTTTTCCCACTAAAGGTTATTTGCAGAGAAGGAAGGTCCCATCTCCTTCAGGAAATCTATTTGTGCCACAGGAGGGAAGGGCATGCTTGGGACCAGAAAGCTTTGTGGGAGCCCCCACTTTGTCCTTACCCAGGTGCCCCAGGGGCTAGGGGCTGGCATGGAGGAAGTGTGCTTTCCCTCCACCACCTGCGTTACAGTGAGTGAAGGGATGCTGACACACTCTACTATCCTTCGCAAAGAGCTGCTGTTCCACCTACAACTCCAAATTTTACTGGGTGCCTGGCAGCACCTGCGATGGACAGGGTGGAAAATGCTCCCAAACAGGCACCAGTGCCAATCAGAGGGATTTCACTGGAGCCTCTGGACTTTCCACTGTGCAGCTCCTGTGGCTGCCCTCACTATGCACCTGCCAACACCAAGGGCTGAGTGACATGTGATGACAGCAGCCATGAGTCTCCGGGCACAATGGGAGAGCAGCCACTCACCTCTGGACCCCACACACAGACAAGCCCCATCCCCTGCAAGCTGCAGGATCCCTTTAAGCATGCCGAGACCACACGGAGTTACAGCTCCAACTTGGCCAGTTGGGATCCCCAGCCAAGCTTAAGACAATGCCATTCCCTGAGCTGTCAAAGCGCCAGCACACACCGTCCCGCAGGCAGACCCTCCTGGGAATGCCACATTTCAAGGATGGCACAGAGAGGTCCCTGGCAGCACTGCAGCTGGGATTTATCTCCTCTAAGAATATCTCAGCTCCATGCAATGGCTGTCTGCACAGCACAAGCCCTCTTCGCCGTGGGAAGCAGCTCTGCAATGTGCTTTGAGCTCTTCTCTCCAAATTTGCTCCAGGGGCCTGTCCAAGCACTGACGATGCGCAGCCCAGAGCCACAACTGCTGCAAGAGAAGCCGAGCCAACTCTACAGCTTGGGGGGAAAGCATCAGCCAAAAGTCACTCAAACAAGGAAGCAATTTGTCTTATTCTGGCTACACTCCCTTGAAAAAGCAGCGCGGAGCAGGGAAATCAGGATCACGTGCAGCGCGCTGACCGAGCATCCACCGCAGCAGCAATGGGGAACGTTCACACCGGGAGCCTGACAGATAGAACAGAATAGGGGAAAAGGGATAGAAAAAGAAATGCCATGTGACCCCTCACTCGATCCAAGGCAGACACCACATCCAATAGTTCAGAATATGAAATACGCACAATGAGCTCCAGTGAGTAATTAATCCCTTCAGGAACACTGTAAGTGATTGCAGACAGCTTACCAAGAAAAAAAAATTGGAAAGTCATTGAAAAAATTACCACAAAGTGTTTCTTTTTCTTTTCCAGCCTGAAATACAATGAGATCTGCAAGGAGCAGATCTGCTCTATACAGTGTGACAGCAGTGGATTTCCAACAACCAGCTGGTTTTCCAACAACACTCAATCTACCTGCCAAGGTGACAATTGTGAGAAACCAGCCCGGCCTGACAGAGGCAGCAAGAGTGGCTGGTCCCAGTGCTGGGCCCTGGCCTTGGCATCAGTGGGACATGGTGGAGGGACGTTTCTAGAGGGACAAGGCATGGCACAAAAAGGTGTCCGTGATATCTCACAACTTCATCGGTGATTCAAACTCTCTGGATGACTTTCGCAGGTCAGAGCTTGGCTTATGGAGCAGGTCAAGCCCTCCTGGTGATGGGATTTGGGCTCCCTGGTGATGCTTAGCTTGGTGAGCCAACCTCCCCTCCTACCTCCACCTCTCCTCTCCATCCTTGTGCTCCCTCTTGCCTTCCTCCACTTTCTCCAGCACTAACCAGTCAGTTCTTCAGCTGGAAGGCTCCAATTTCGACCAAATTCTGACCATTGTCCCCAAAGTCCCGCATCTGCTCACTGCCCTGCACCACCAGGCAAGGAACCACATCTGTCTACATTCTGTCCTGTGTAAAGTGACCGTGTGCAGGTGATCAACCCTGCAATCCCCTGTGAACAGATGGACAAGCATCCAGAGGCATCTCCAGGGGAGTCTATCTCATCCACTCCTCCAGCCTCAGTCCCCCACCTCCAGGGAGCACTGACCCCCAGCACAGCCAGGGGGAATTACAGAGCACAGCAGCTGCTTTTTACTTCCATAATTCCATGGTATTTTTCAACCAACTACTACTACTACTTCTACTTGTAAAACTGGAGTTTATTAAAAAGAGTATTAGGAAAGGTATTTTCTCCTGTCAATAAAGTGACTTAAAATTAGTTGGAACTTTCAAATTAAAAACACACCTAAACTTCCACTTCCACTTGCAATCACTCTGATTTGAAAAACAGAGTTTTTTCCTCATGTCATCTCCTGGGTTTTCTCCCCTCTCTCCTGTTCTCTCCTCACCATGTTTTTGTTTAAAAATTCATCAGGCCAGGGAAAAATGCCTGGGCAGGAAAAGGGGGTAGGGAAAAAAAAAAAGCAGAAGAAACTGTAGCTTTTGCAAACCTATCTCAGCACAGGGGAGAAGAAGAGCTTCCAGACTCACCTCTCTGCTCTTGGAAAGCAAGAGGTACTCGGAAGGACAAGGGAATATTGTATATTAACCAACCTCCCGCACACTCTGGCAGCGGATGCGGCCTCGCTGACCCTCCTCAGAGTTCAGTGATCCTCCATGGCCTAACAGCTCCTCTAACATGGCAACCAGGGGAAAAAGGCATGGATGAAGCAGGAAAACAACCCTAGGTGTTGGTGTGGGATGCAGCCTGCTCCAGCGCTGACCATAAACCCCAACTGCTGCTCCCAGCTCACGACAGGGTTCTTAATCCACAAAGACAAGTGCCAGCTCATGTCTGGCCATGGCTCGGCTCTGAGCTGGACACTGGCTGATGTGAGGCACATCCCACAGGCGATGCTGATTTGGGGAAGGACTAAGATGATGTTTGCACAGCAGCAAGGTCACTCCTGTACCCAGTGGTGCAGGGGCACAGAACCACCACAGAACAGTTCGGGTTGGGAGGGACCTTAAAGTCCATCTCGACCTAACACCTTCTACCAGACCAGGTTGCACCAAGCCCCATCCACCCTGGCCCTGAACTTCCTGGCCCCTGGCTTCCAGGGATGGCACAGCCACAGCTTCTCTGGGCAACCTGTGCCAGGGCCTGACCACACTTACAGTAATTAATTTCTTCCTAATATCCCTTCCTGCACCCCTGAGCATCCCTGCAGTCTCAGGGATCACTCTCATCCTAGGCAGATCCCTCTCTGCTGTTCCAGAGCTTCCCTCTTACAACATGATTTTTGAGGACAGCTGCTGCATTCTCCACACAGGATGTGTGTAGCATCGGCTTACGAGTGAGCACACTCTGCCAGCGGATGAAAAGCTATATGGAAATGGAAGATCATTACCATGATCTCTGTGGAAACATCCCATCAGAGCAAGTTTTTTGTCCTCCTCCTTCTCTCTCCCCATGTGCACAAATTCTGGCACCCCATGCTCCACTTGGCGTTGCCTCAGCACTGTGGGTCCAAACTGCAGGCGTCTGAGTTCTAAAGCCATTGTCTGGGATGTGCTATTGAGCTGCAAAACATGGAAGGTTTGGGATGGAAAACAGGCATCTCCTGAAACACAAAAAGAAGCTGGCAACCCAGATTTTATTTGACTTTGAAGTCATAGAGAATGTCAACCAAACTCAATTTGCTTTATTCCCACAAAGGGAATGAGAATCTCAGCCACAAAATAAACCCGCACCTCTGCCCCCAGAAGGCAGCAATGGACAAATGGGGAGCAGAGCAAAGAGAGAGCGGCTTCGCCCTACTGGTCACTGCTGCAGCACAGAGCAGCTGGGCTTGGAAACGCATTACCATGCTCCGCCTGGGAATGAGGCAGGAAAAGCTGCTTTGTGAATTTACTTTTGATTTGGAGCTCAGGGTTCGTGTCCCATTACATTTAGCCAGTGCTCATTTCTCAGTTCCAGGCAGGGAGGTTTGCAGGAACCCCCAGAGTTTCACCCATTTTAATTTTAGCACAGTGACTGTTTGCATCAGTTACCTGCTGTTCATTTTTGAAAGGGAACAGGGTGGGAAGTGCCCAGTGGTGCAAACAGCAGCTGAGCTGAGATCAAATCCTGCCTCCAGGTTACTGTACTTTCCCCACCATAATATCTGAGGCATGACTTCTCACTGCAGAGTGTGCTTTCAGAGGAGCAGCTTTAAAAGCCCAACCTCCAGGCCCTACTCTGCACAGTCCTTAAAGCATCTCACAGGCTCCAAGATGAGATTCCCTCACTCATCCCCCATGTTGCTTTATGAGTGGAGCCATTCCCCTCCCCTCGCAGGAATCAGCCACATGTTCTCCATCTGGGAGCAGATGCCCATGAGCCAATAAGCTCAACTTGGAAAACTTCACTGAAAATATCACCAAATTTCTGAGTGCTCTACAGACCGCAGCCAGATGATGGATATTAGTGCTTCAGCAGTCCCGGGACGCTGTTTGGCACAGCACAGCAAAAGCACAGCTAAAAGGGCTCAGGGAAATGGAAATGAGATGGCTGGAGGTGCTGCTGCTGGAGTGTCTGCCCTCCTCCAGATGATCCAGCCTGTAAGGAGGGAGGATCTCGGTCTGCTGGTGAATCAGCCCCCAAATGGCTGCTGTACTCAGCCTGGAGCATTGAAGGACACCAGCTTTGGCCTTAAGGCAATCCCTGGCACTGCTGGGGCAGAGCCCTGGGGAGAAAGATGAGAGACCATGTAGGGCAGGCTCACTGCCCCATCCCAGCCATGCCCGTGGCACTGCTGGCACAGAGCTGAGGAGCAAGAGGCCTGGGGTAGGTCCTGGGCACTTCCCCTTCCCACAGGGTCAGGATACAGGCAGCTTTTGATGCATTCAACCACCGACAGTGGAAGACAGGAGGTCCAGACAGTGATAAATCCAGCCTCACACCACCCTGGGTGAGACATCAAAATGGAATTTACCAAAGGACCTTAAACTGATGAGCTGTGAGCTCCAGGCTACGTAGAGCCCGAGGCAGAGAAGACTCAGGCCTGCTGGGAGTCAGGCAAATGCTGGTACTTCCCCTTGGACAGCAATCACACTGTTCTCCAGGCCACAACAGATTTTAACCCCAGATTTTAATGAGTCTATGTACACGTTACTTGGGAGAGAAACCACCACTACCAGGAGCCAACAGGTGCCAACTGGCACCTCTGCCCCAGGTCCTCTCTTCATTGCCCACCCTGACATGCAATGCACGGCCTGTCCAGGGTGACTCCAATTCCCTGGAAGGGTTTTGTTATATTTTTTAATGAATCTGGGGTCAGAGAGGCAGGAGTACAGGGCAGCCACCTTTCACCATGCCCAGTGGATGGGGGAGCCCCAGAGAAAAGCCCCTGGGATGTCCCCATTGACTTCCCACAGCTGTTTCCCTCCAGCAGCCCTGCCCTGATCCAGCAGGACAGAAAGCCCCATGCCAAGCACCAACGGAGCCAGACTCAATTTATTCCCACCCTTTAGTCTGCAGAAACTCAAGCCCTGCACAGTTCGGCTGCAGTGTGAGTCCAGCTCCTCAGGATTCGGCACACACTTCTCTGGGCTCACAGCAGCAGAAGTTTGCAGGACATCATCTGTCTGTCCTCCCTGCTGAGATGGGAGGAAGCTGAACTTCATTATTTCCCCTGCTTCTGCACTGCCTGTTCGGAATTTGGAGCCATCTCCTTGTCACTGCCTTAGTGCAGTGAAGTTCTGGAGGCTAAATGCAAGGTGGCTCTGAAAGGTCACAGCTGGATGGCCAGGAGTCCTGCATCAATGGTGGCCTCAGCATGCTTGGCTCCACATTGGTCCTGCCCTGGCAGAGCTGGACAGTCCCAGGTTCCAACCAGAATTTGTCAAATGCTTTTCCTCCTGCTTTTAAAGATGAAGGGAACTTTGTTGTTTCCCTTCCCACAAAGCAGTGCTCCCACCTTGGAGCCTGCCAAAACAACCCTGCCTTACCTGATTTCACCACTGCCAGGTTAGCCCATGACTCTGTACCCACCCTGACAATGCTGCCTCAGGCCTCTGAACCACCAAAGCTGGGAGAAGCCTCGGGATGTGGGAGCAAGCATCCACGAGGCTAACAACGCGTCCCCTGTGGCACCACACCGGGAAACAGCCGGGGAGGGACGTGCTGGCCCCATCGAACGGCCCACAGCACGTTTTCTGCCAGCCCCAGCTCACCTCGGGGAGCTCCCGCATCACAGCCATCAATGTGAATTAGCCGCTATCTGTTCTTCCACTTGTTTGCATCAGCTTGGAAATTTAACACCAGGCCAGAGATAAAGTGAACTGGAAATACCCCTGCAGCGCCTAACACTTCCAGCCCGAGGGGTTCGTTCAGCTGATGAGTTTCACCATCACAGGTTCCAGCCCGAAGAGCAGGTTCCTGCACTCCCCATGCACATCCCTCCCTGCCAGTGCCTGCATCTCACATGCTGGGCTATGAAAGGGCTGCTCTCTGTGAGTGGGTTTTACAGAGCCCAAACTGCTCCCCACCACGCTCCCTGCAAAGGTTTATGATGTCCTGACAAGGACCGTGCCACAAAGCCCTGCCATTATTAATCAGCTGAATCTCCAGGCCAGAAAAAACAGCGGGGTAAACCCCTTTTAGTGTCAAACCGGGCTGGCACAGGACCAAGACAGGCCCCAAGCTGACATGTGGGAAGCTGGGACGATGACGCTGCGCATGGGCGAGGGACGTGTGATTTTGAGAAGTGTCTCCTCAGTGAGTTATTCTCAGTGCACAGCAATGCTGGAAGCTCACACGCTATAAATAGCCAGCAACAGAGTTGTACCTGCACCACAGCTCCAAACGTGCTTCAAGCCAGCTCATGGAATTGGGAGAGCCAGGCTGGGGCAGAGCCAGTGCCAGGGACTCTTGAGGCCCATGACAAAGCAAAGGTGTGAGCTTCAGGCAGTCTGGGCTCCCAACAGAACCAGTAAGGGCTAGATTTGGCCACGACTGGGTGCTCTTGAAAAAGCTTATCTGGTTGCAGGGCCTCACTGCCAGCTTTGTCACTCTTGATGACACAACCCTGCATAAGATGAACAGAGGTGGGACATGCAGCTCCTCCAGACATGCAGGCTGGCAGCCAGCAGGGCTGGCATGCGAAATAAAGGTGGTTCTACATTTCTCCAATGCTATAGGTATGGTACTACCCATCTGCCATGCTGCAGTTAGGGGAACAGTTTTATATTGAATGGAGACTAGAGATGGACTAGAGATTAGGAAGAAATTCTTCCCAGTGAGGGTGGTAAGGCCCTGTCACAGGTTGCCCAGAGAAGCTGTGGCTGCCCCATCCCTGGAAATGTTTAATATCACGTTCATTGGGACTTAGAGCAACCTGGGCTAGTGGAAGGTGTCCTGGCCCATGGCAGGGATTGGAGCAAGATGATCTCTAATGGTTTAAATCCAAACCATTCTATGGTTCTATAATTTCCCCTCAAGCTCACACAGCACAGGCTGCAGCACCCACACCACAACTCCGTCCTTTTTTCTGGGTTACATGAAAACAACCAGAACCTCCAGCAGCTTCAACAAGGATCTCATCCCATCCTTCCAGCTCACCAAGCAAGAGAGGGTGTGATCCCACAGCCGAAGCCAGCCGACCAGCTGGTGAGCCAACAAGCTGGCACAGAGCCCGGCCCTCCCGCTGCATCACCTGTGGCTGCGAGTCAGGCTCACAACCTGCCCGGGGAACCGCGGCTTCGTGAGCGCAGCTCAAACCCTCAATTTCAGTTCCCCACTGAAAAGCACCTCCTGGGTCCCTCCTAGCCAGCTCACCATCCCCTCCCTACCCACTGGGCAAGATCCAGCCTGAGGGGAAGGCAGTGCAGCCCTACCTTTACATCTTCAGACACTCATTTCTGGATTTGCCATAAAATCTTTCTGTAATTTCACGGGGATGCTTGAGGCCAGACCCTCACAGGTACAGAGGAGGACTGCAAAGTGCCCACCTCTGGATGAGCAGGACGGCTAAGTAGAGACACAACAAGGCTGACACAACACCAGAGCAATGTGGAGTGATTAAGAATCTGATACTTATGCCAGGTGGAAAATCCTGTGCTCCCAACACGCTGGTATGCTCATATGTTCACAGAGGTGGAGGCACATGTCCAGCTGGAGGACACACCTGCATTTCACTGGGCAGCATGGGAGCACGTGTGTGCCCAAGGTCTGCTCAGATCCCCCCTCCAGGGAGCTCACATGCCATGCTGTGCCAGGGCCACAAGGCTCTGGAGCCACCTCCCCAGTTCATGGCTGCTCCCAGGAGCAAGGAAAATGTCCTGCCCAAATGTGCTGAGCTTCTGCTCAGCTTCCCTATGTGGATTCCAGCAGTGGTCCTTCAGTGGGAGATGAATCTCAGTCCTCCTCCTGAAGTAATAAAAAATACATTATGCCCTCAATTGAACAAGACAAATACCAGCACAAGGAATGAGAGAAATGCTGGCATGAAACAAAATGTGGAAGAACTGGATTAGAGGAAGGACCAGCAAATCGGTGGGCACTGGGCACCACTCCTCAGTGTCACACCCACCCTGACACAAGCACATCTCCATTTGCACAGCTTCTAATCTCAGCTCTGCAATGCAGCATCCCCTGACTTCCCAGCTTCACGGCTGCAGCATCCCTGCCTTCCCAGCTCCCCTCCTGCTCAGCTCCCTGCTCCGAGCTGCAATGCAGCAGTGTGGGCAAGCCTTGCTCTCCCTTTTGCCCCTCCATCCCACCACGAGGCAACATTGAGCCTCCCAGCTGAGCTGTGAGCCTCACACATCCTCTACCCTCCCAAGCTCACTGCTTTCCAGATGGAGAACTGGCAACCCCTTCCCTGGCTCCCCTGGGAGAGCTGCTTCGTGTGCCTGGAGGAGGACGTGACTTTGCAGGGTGGGGGATATGGCAGAACACCACCATTATCTGATCCCCTGTGTCCCCACAGCTCTGCATGAGACACAGCCAAGGTGCAAAGCCTGGAGAGGACAAGGACTCAAACACCACAGAGGAATGGAGCCATCCCCACTCCACCCAGGGGGTTGATCCAGGCTCAGCAGCTTCACCATTGCCACCAGTACCAGGAACACTGCACACACAGAGCCCAGGACACCACTGTCACCACTACCAGGAACACCACACATATGGCCCAGGACACCACTGTCACTGGTACCAGGAACAGCACACACACAGAGCTCACTGCACAGCTGTCACTGAAACAGCCCAGGACACCACGTCACTGGTACCAGGAACACCACACACACGGAGCCCAGGACACTGCAGTCACCAGTACTAGAAACAACACACATGCACATTACCCCAGGACACCGACTGTACGTGCAGGGCACCAAAAGCCAAAAGCACAGTGCCACAAAAGACACTCTGGGCCAGACAAGTGACTGATTCAGAGGATGTGCCAGTGGGTCCACCTGACAGCACAGAGCCAGGCAATCTTGATCCCAAGACTGCAGCCCTACAGCAAACCACCCAGTCACACCTGCAGCTAGCCAGGGAAGCCAGGAGGCACATACTGGCCATGGCAAACGGGCTGGCACTGGCATCACTCACAGGCTACGCACCTCAGAGGGTGTGCAAGCTCTGATTCTGTGCTGAGCTGGAACAAATCCTACCCCGTGCGATGGGCACAAGCATCAGCCAAGGGCTGTCCTCGGATGTTCAAGTGAGAGTGGGCAGGGGGGTCTGCAGGTAGAAGGGATCAGGGACATTGTCTTCTCGCATCACGAGAAGCTGCACAGGAAGACAAAGAGCTGGGAACCGAAATGGGCACAACAGGGCAATTGATGGTGGGAGGACTTGTGACAAGGGAGTGCTGTGGACACGGAGATGCATGCCACAGCATGACAAGCCAAATACACAAAGTTGGGAACAGAGGCATGTGGAAGATGCTCTCTAGAAGGACCCAGAACTGCCAATGATTCCCTGAGTGCCACCCACATGGAAGCACGTTGCTCATGAGGCACCAGGACCAGGCAGGAGCCATGGGTGGGCTGGGTCCATCCCAGCAGCATTCAGCAGTCACACCCATGGGACTGTAAAGCCTTGTGGTGGGCATCACCCAGGTCCCACTGTGGTTACATCCCATCAGCAGATCCCAAATAGCACTTCCAGAATTTCCATAATTTTCTATTCATTTGCATATTTTCTTTTTAGATATGTTGGATTTGGGGGCGAGATAAAGGCAGTCACTGAAAGCCCCATTTGAACAGGGGATTTTCAGGCTCTTTGGAAAGAACTTTGTTTCAGCAGTGCATCCCCAAATATGTTTGTTTTCAAGTGTTTGCTCTGCTACCTTTCCATAGGAAATTTTGAAAGACAAATCTGGGTTTATTTTTTCTCAGCCCTTTTTCCACACTGCCATAATCACTGGGAACAGACCACATCCCAAACAGCTTCAGGAGAAGTTCTGGGGCCCTTGGATCCCATTTCCAGATCTTCTCCCCAGTCGCTGCAGCCATCTCAGCTGGAGAAAACAGACATCTACTACTTGCTGTCAGCTCCTGAGAGCAGGCTGGAAGTAGCAATACAACTGTGTACCACTCCCCTTTCTCCTATTACCCCAAAGGCAGGAGTCCAGCTCTGTGGGCAAAAGGAAATAAATCCCCATCCCAATGACCTCGTCACACAGATGCTGTCACACAGGGACCTTAAGAGAGGAATATCATTAGTGGTATCAGGACAGCCGCAGCACTTTACGAGGCAATAATCCGCTCTCATCACTGTGAAGAGCTACTTGGTCTCTGACCTCCTCATGGTCTCCTGCCAGGGAGCCTGGCTACTGCTGCCCAGTGCTGCCACGGGCACATTAGTGCTTAATTAAACTGGTAGGAACAACATGGGGCAGAGGGAGGAATGCCATGGGGCAGAAGTGCCTCTTTGATCCCACCCCATGTGTTTCCCAGCAAAGATGGCAATCAGAAAGGAGTAACTTGGTTCCCATCTCCACTAGGGTCAGGAATGCCCTTGCATGGGACATGTCAGATGCCAGTCTTTTCCGCACTGTGGTTTACTTTTTAAACCAGAATCAGATGCAACCTGCAGCTCCCACCTGTCACAGAGCCCATCTGCCCATTCCAGCTCTTGGCTCTCCTCCCCACCACTGAGGGGCTGCTGGCACCCACTGCCCACCCAGCGCCAGCCTGAGCACAGCTGGGCTCTGCCCTGCCTGCGTGTTGGCACCATGAGGCTACCGACTCCCTGTGGCTTCACACTACCCAGCAAGGACAGCCCTGCTGGGTCACCTGGGAAGGGTAGCATGGCCCACTCGAGGGCTGCAGGACTGAGATGGGTTATAGCTGCAACTGAAGAGTTTGGCAGGGCTGCAGACTCCTGCAGAGAGCATTTCAGGGAAGACCATCTCCACTGGGATCTCACGTGTGTCCACCTGGGTTCTGGCCCACACAACACTGACCACTTATTTGTTGATGCGAATTAGCAGCCACTTAAGAGGCACCACATCCAGCAAGAGATGGACAAGGAAATGGCTGTAGAAAGCAGCTGCAGGATCTCGGAGGTGCTCTGGGGAGCTCTAGGTAAGTGCAACCATCACACTGGGCACCACATGCACAGCCCATACAAAAAAGCCCCTGCGCCTGATTAGCCCTGTCCATCACACGTGGACACGAGCAGGGTGAGCTCTGCACAACCAGCTCTTCCACCATGCTGGCTGTGTGCCCTCCGTCCCCTTCATCCTGTGGTTGGGCACTGGCGTAATTAGCAGCCCCAGCTGCCAGGCAGTTTTGATGAGAAGCCTCAGCCTTTGGTTGATGCGAAATGTATAATTTGGATGATGGAAATAGCCTCTACAAAGCACATGTGGTTGCTGCATGCCGGTGACCTCTCCTGGCTTGCGCAGGCTGCTCTTTCAACATGGTTCAGCTACAAAGGCTTCAGTGGCATCAAACAGATGAGGCAGCGGCAGTGACCGAATGAGAGGTAACATTTGGCCATGACTGAATAAACTGTATTTTTGGCCAAGAGGCTTGGGAATGATTCTTCTGGCAGGAGAAGCATGAGGTAGAGATGAGAATTCAGGTGTGGAGACTAAAGACACACAAGCTCTCTGGAAGCCACTGTGGCTGGCAGTGCCAGGAGCTCAGAAGCTGCACAGGCTTCTCAACACAGGTCAGCAGTTCAAGGACAACCGTATCTGCAGAGGCTGGAAGTCCCCGCAATTTCCTCTCTCTTCCCAGCACAAACCAAGCTTGTGGCTCTTTCCATGCCACTTTGGAGAGGGTGTCCTTCAGCAGACATTGCTAAACAGCTCAGGCTGAGGCTTCGTTTGCCAAAGGGACTGATGAAAACAGCAGAGACCTTCATTCCCTCCCTCCTAAGCATCTCCTGTAGCAACCAGGAGAAAGCCCCTCTCCTGGTGCTCCTCACCAACCCTAGCAGGGTGTGAAGCCCACTCTCCTGAATCCAGCTCTCCTGGGATCCCATTACTTCTGGGTCTATCTCCACCACAGGAACTACCTTTTCCTGGGGAAGCCGGGTTGTGGAAGGTACCATCACCACTGGGGAAGACTTCATCCGCCTGGATCGCAAGCAAAGGGGTCTGGAGGCTCAGCGTGTGTCTACACAACCTCAAGTTGTGGTTGTACCAGCACCACCATCACACAGCTCCTTCCTCTCCACATCCCAGGCTCCTGGTGGCATCCCCACCACACAGGCTGTCATGGATGTGCCAGGTCATGGCTGGCTTGGGTAGTAGGTGGGATTCAACTCCCACGAATGTGGGAAGTACAACCCCATGGAAGGGAAGGGAAATTTCAGCAGGGTGAAGCTCCTGCTCTGTCCACCCCAGATGCTCTCCCCATCCAACTCTGGACAGAGCCCTCGATCCCCCCCTGCAGGAAGCCTGCCAGTCCATATGTCTTGGAAAATTATTGGCAATACACAGAGGACAGATCTGGCAGAGTTTGGGCCTCACGGACCAGCTGACCAACTCTTCAGATGCTAAGTGCAGTCCAAAGGGATGTTCAACACCTCCCAAGGTCAAAGTCAGCCCTGACTGATGCAGGTGAAGGTTTGGCACCCAGAAACCAAATCAGTTGCTGGGGGCACTTCCAGAACCATGATCTTCCTCAGAGTGTGCACAAGATCCTGTCTTGGATCTCTGGTACTCCAGGGTACCACAAACTGGGAGTCACTCCCATGTGGGCCAGTCCTGCAAGGATTTCTCTTGGGCATGCTGAGGAAACTCCCACCTAAAAGCAGAGCATCATGGGGGGACACTGAGATTCCCCCAGGCATCCCAACATCAGTGAGTGGCAGTCTGTTAGTCCCGTAAGTGACAAATCCTCCTGCAGTCCTGTCCTGCTCCCATGGTATCTGGTGCTACCACAGCATTAGGCCTGAGGATGGATGTCTGTAAATCCAGCTGTGGGACCACAGGGCAGCCTCAGCCCCCACAGCCAGGCTGACCTCATGCATGCCACGAACTCATCCCCACAGCCTGCCCAGGCCTTGAGCTCACTCTGTGGCCTTTCACTTGTGAGCCCTGGGATGCCCCAGCATCAGGGCAGACCCTGTCAAGGAGGGCACTGCTGCTGCCCCCACGGCTGGGCCCAGCCAGGGGCCAAGGGCAATGGTCTGGGCGGCTCCATGTCTGCACGCCAGCACACGCTGGTGCCTGCTGTGCCAGAGCCCGGCTGGAGCTGGGGCTGTGACACCCCGAAGGCTCCTGAAGCAGCCAGGGATAGGCAGGGAAGTGGACTCAGCAAGTGTGGCTTTCCAGGTGCCTGACTCCAACACACACTCCAGCTCGCTCCACATCTCCAAACCACCTCCCCCAGCCACAGAAAATCTCTCTTCTTTCTCTTCATCACACAGCAAGGACAAGACATCTCAAGCCAGCTCAAGTACCAGAGAAGCTCCTGGCCCCCTTATAAGAGGTCCCAGGCAGGAAACTTGAAGGGACTGGACACACCAGTCCTGCCTGTACTGCTGCTCCCCCACCACGAATAAGCACCAGGGCTTTACAGCCACCCAGCTTGAGCACCATGATGGCTGTGCAGGGCTCCCTTGCCACCTTCTCATGCCAGTTTGCCAGACCAAACACAGCTCTTCAGAGCCATAAGCCCCGAAAGTCATTGCCCAGCCGAGACCCCAGGCACTGCTGAGTGGGATGCAAGGAAGATGGGGTGTCAGCGGGAAACAGAGGGCTGCCGAGGCAGGCACAATTCCTAGAGATCAGAATGCAGCACGAGAGAATGGCAAGGGCTGGGCTCACCTGTACCGAGCCCCAGCGCTGCGGCCCACGATGGGGCAGTGCGTTCCAAGGTCCAGGGCACAGCCAGCACTGGGCCAGTGCTCGTTGTTCTCATGGAAACCCACTATGCACACAGCAAGCTCGGGGATCAAACCCACAGGGATAGGAAATGCAGGCAGCCACAGCCTGAAATCAGCTCACACAAACCCTGCAGCAGCATCCTTGGAGACCCTGTTCTGCCAGAGAACCAAACCTCAGTGGAGCTCTGGATCTGCCCAAAATGGAGCAGCAGCATGAACCCCTCGCACGGCACCTCCACCAGCAGCTTCCCAAGGTCACCCCCAGGGCGAGCCACGCTGATGGTGGGGAGCAGCTGTGGCACCCAGCTGTGCAGCCTCCATCACGTTTGGTGGGTGTTGAGACAAGGGATGGCCAAGACACGTGGGGGAGGACAAGCTCCACCACCACCACCTGCCACTGCTCCTTGTGAGGAGGAACTGCCTTTCCTCCAAAGCAAGAGTACTTTCCCTCAAGCATGCCTTGGAGATGCACGGAGGGCTAGAGCCCTTCTGCTCTCGAGCCAGGCTAGAAGAGCTGGGGGTATTCAGCCTAGAGACAGCTCCGGGGAGACCTTAAAGCCCCTTTCACTGCCCAAAGGGGCTCCAGGAGAGCTGGAGCAGGACTTTAAGACAAGGGGGAATGGCTTTCCACTGACAGAGGGCAGGGGTAAATGGGATATCGGGAAGAAATTCTCCCTGTGGCGGTGGGAAGGCTCTGGCACAGGTTGCCCAGAGAAGCTGTGGCTACCCCATCCCTGGCAGTGGCCAAGGCCAGGTTGGATAGGGCTGGGAACAACCAGGGCTAGTGGAAGGTGTCCTTGCCCATGGCAGGGAGTGGAACAGGATGAGCTATGATGTCTCTTCCAACCCAAACCATACTGTGATTCTAAGTGACTGGGGACACTGAGGCTGATGACTCCTTTCCCCTCAGCCTCCCTTCACTTCAAGACACTGAGGTCGCCACCAGCGGGTCCTCACGGAGTGTCAGGAGCCCAGATGCCTCCAGCTGCCACCTCTGGCCATTCCCATCTCGACGTCGAGCCCGGCGGTCGCGCCGGCTGCACTCACCCAGCATTTGGCTGAAGAGCAGCTGCTCCAGGTCGCCCAGCACCGTCACCACCAGCTCGGGGTCCACCTTCAGGTACGGCTTCTCCTCCGTGCCCGCCGCCACCGCCGGCCCCTTCCCGCCCAGCAACTCGTCGTCGCACTTGCCGCCGCCGCCCGCCTCGGGGGCCTTGCTGAGGGGCTTCACCTCGGCGTAGGGCCCGCGGGGGATGCGGCTCGGCTTCCCGGCGGGCGGCGGCTTGGCCGGGCCGGCGGGGCGCGGCGACAGCAGCGAGTGCTCGGAGCGGGACAGGCTCCGCGACATGGCGGGCGCGTCCCGCCCGCGGGGGCCGCCGCGCCCGCCGCCCCCCGCCGCCGCCGCCCCCGGCGCTGCCGCCTTGGCCATGTCGTCGCTCCAGCGAGGCTCATAGAGCTGCCGCTTCTTCTCGGCGTCGGTGAGGAAGGCGAGGTTGGTGAGCGACTTCTGCTTGCGCAGGTTGGAGCCGGCCGGCAGCCGCCCCTCCGCGCTGCTCGCCTTGAAGACGCGCAGCTCCGCGCCCCGCGGCCCCGCGGCCGCCGCCGCCGCCGCCTTCGCCCGCTTCGGCATCACGGTGCTGCCGTCGGGGCCCCGCCGAAAGCCGCGCTCCTCCTCGCCCAGCTCCACGTCGGGAAGGCTCTTGAGGTTGCTCCCCAGCATCCCCGCGCTGCAACCATTTAACCCGCCAGGCGCTGCTGCTGTTGCTGCGGCACCGAGGACACACCGGGCGAGACAGAGGGAGAGGCGCCGTCAGCGCCCGTCCCACCGGCCGGGGCGGAGCGGGGCGGGGATGGCGCGGGCGGGGAGCTGGGGTGGGGGGAGAGGGGGGGGTGAGCGCCACGGCCCCACCTCGCCGCTCCGCCGCCGGCAGGACACTGCGAACCAGCGGAATGTCAGGGGCGAACAAAAAGGGCCCGCCCTCCTCTGGCGCGGGCAGGGGGCGGGGCGCGGCGCGCGCGCCCGCGGAGGGCAGGGAGGGGAGGGGGCGCGCGCCGCGGGGCGGGGCCGGGCGGGAGCGCGCGCGGCGGAGCCTGAGGGGCGGAGGGGCCGAGCGGGACCCCGGGGACGGTGCTCGATGCGGAGCCCTGGGGCGAGGCATGGAACTGAGCACGGAGCCAGCCATGGCCCCCGCCACCACGGCCTACCGGCCCCGGGACGTGCTGGGTGCTGGATGGGAGGTGGATGAAGCCAGCGCGGGGGCCCCACGCCCCAGCACCCTGCGTTGAAGCACCCCTGTCCCGCCCGCCATGGACCCCACACCCACCTAGATACTGCGGGCCCATTCCCGGGGGGGCCGAAACATCCCCGTTTCTCCCCAAATTGTGCAGCAAGAGCCCATTGTGGCCCCAGGAATCTCGGGAGGGACAATGTGGCCCCCAAACCCAGCGGGGCCTCTCCACTGATCCTAGGGAATTAAAGGCGGGGGGGGGGGGGGGTAGAAGGGGAGTGGGATCTGGTTATCATCACTTTTCATTAATTACCCGTCCCTTGGGAGGGGTGAATTAAGTCTATTTGGTGACCTCACGCGGGCTGCCATGGCAACCGCCGGGAAATATTGCATTAGACCCCATCACTGCTGCCGAGATAAGGACGGGAGGACCGGAGGTGGTGCGAGCCTCCCAGCCCACCCCCGGGCTGGTGATCCCGGGTTCAGTCCGTAGTAGTGCTGAAGAGTCCCAAAATAACTCCGCCTGGATGGGACAGCAAAGGGTGCCCCAAAAAAAGCGTGATTTGCACTAAGAGGTGCTGCTGGGGCAGGATGGGTGCACAAGCTGCACCCCAAAGTCACTCGGGATTCGGGGGAGGGCTGTTGCCTGAGTGTAGGGCCCGCTGTTGGGGGCAAATCTGCGGGTGTTGTGTCGTTTTGGGGCTGCTGAGGTGATTCTTGGGGTCTCCCAACGTCCCCTGTTCCCTCTGGCTGGGCCCGGCAGAGCCGTGGGAGGCGCCGCGGGCCGGGGAAGCCGGAGCAGGCATGGAGTGAGGGAAAGGATCCGGCCCCTTCCCCGGTGCTGAACCCGCTCGGCTTTGTCCCAAAACCTCCCCAAGGAGCAGGGCAGCGGCGCTAAGCGCATGCCAGCCCCGCTAGCTCCCTCCTGCTTCCTCCTGGAACACCCTCTCGGCTGCCGCTGGCTTCAGCACTTTCCAAATCGGGCCTCAGCGCTGATTGTTCTCTGACTGAGATGTGAGACCCCAGGTCAGAGTCGAGCTCTGCCAGGAGCCACCGTGGATCTGACCGACTTCTGTCCCTTCAAATCACCCAGTGAAGCTCCTGGCTCTCTTTTTTCCCCTTCCCTGCACATCTCTGGAGCATCCCGCCATCCTCCACTGCCGCTGCCCTGGCAACCGCCTCCCCAGCATCCTCCCTGGACCCGCCTCCCCAAAATCTCCCCCCAAAGCAAGCGCCACAGGGGACTGGGGTGGCCTCAGCATTGCAGCGAGGAGCTTGTATTCAGCCCTCGAGAAAGGGGGTGACTCGGTGGTGGGTGTGGGGAGCCAGTGGTGCCTCTGCGCTGGCTCCTTGGAAATGGGTCATTCCTGGAGCTTGCTGGAAAACTGGGAAGAGGAGGGAAAGGAGCCAGCCGGGGTGATGTCCTGGCACTGTCCCAGGAGGGGTGAGTCCCCTGTGCTTCTCACAGGGTAGGGTTTTGGCCACGGAGGTCAAATGATGCAGGAACTGCAGACAAGCCTTTCCCAGGGGAGTTGGGGCACCTCCATTGTGAGGGTTCCCCCACGCCCCACTGACCTCCAGCACAAGCCTCTGTCCCCTGGCACTGTCACGGCCACCCCCCAGCAGGACACCCCCATTGCTGACCAACCCCTCTGGACTCACTCAGGCCTCTGGGTTTGGGGTCAGGGTGAGATCCCTTCTCAGGACCGGAGCACTCATCACCTGGGGACGTGGCCCTCTCATGCTCCTGGTCCTCCTGCAGCCTGTGGGCAGAGGGGGGTGAGGGTGGGTGATCAGGGGCAACTGGCTGGGGACGCCCAGGAGATGAGAACGTGGAGCTGTAGGCTCTGCCATGGTCTGGGAACACCGGTCTCATGGCAAGGGGGCCCAGGGCACCCCATTCCCCAATGAGTCCATCCCCTGCCCCACATCAAGCTCCCATGGGTGACTTAGGAGCCCCAGCAGCCCAAATCCAGTGGGAACCTTCCTTTTGGTACAGAGCTCCCTGACCCAACCCCACCATTTTCCATGGCCACCTGCTGGGCCTGCCTGCCTCCCCCTGTCCCCATGCCCCCCACAGCCCCATGTCCCAAGGCACCCCATGTTCCCCCATCCCTGTGCCCCCATCCCCAGGCACTCACCGGTACTGGAAGGGTGCCACAGTGGCAGTGATGGGGTGGCTGTGTGGGGGCCCTGAGGAGAAAGTGATGGCCCCTGACCCAAACACAGGGCCCCTCCCCTGTGAGCTACCATGAGACTCATCCCCTGTCCCTGCTGTGGCTGTTCCACTGCCCTTCCCAGGGGACCCTCCCAGCCACCCCCCACCCCTGCCCTGTGCTAGGGGAGCTTTGCACAACTCAGTGGGCTCCCCCACCCTGCCTGCCCCTCTCCTCCCACTGCCCGCTGCCTCTGGCCATTTCCCAGGGGACACCAGGGGTCTTGACGGGGCTTTCTGCCCACCCTGAGTGGGGACACTGGGGCTTCCCTCCCTCCCCTCGGCCTGTTCATGGCCAGCAGCTTTGCCAGTGGCTTTGGGCTTGAGAGTCTTGGGTCCTGGGGTTGGCACCTTCCCTGGCCGAGGGGACGGAGCCCTGTGGAGGACAGGGGACCCCGGGGTGCTCAGGGGGGCTGTGGTGTGCAGTTTGCCATGGGCTATGGCACGGGGCACTGGGATGGCAGACTGGTAGTGGCTGCGGCCAGTGGAGTTGACATTGCCTGTCCCCTTCATCCTGGTGAGGCAGCTGCTGGCAAGGCTGTGGAGGAAGAGGAGGATTCGTTACAACTCAGCACAGAGAGGGCACCCACAGCTCCTCAGCTGCACCAGACCTTGGTCTTTGTTCCTACTGGCCAGGGGTGCTCAATGTCCCCATCCTGGGAGAAGGCTGCTGCACCCCACACCCCAGAGTGAGGACACACACGATGTCCCCTGACAGAGATCCACAGGACCAGGACCTCCCTTAGGGAGCCCGTGCAGCCCCACCCCTGCGTCCCCAGGTCCCTACAGTAGGTCCCTGCAGCAAGGACATTTGGGCACAGACCCTCACCAATTAGGGCTGCACCACAGGCAGGATGGCCCTCTTGGCCACTCAAAACTTTTTCCTGGTCCCCCAAACCACCTCCTGATCAACCAAGACCACCTCCCAGACACCTGAGGCCATGTCCTGGCCACCTAAAACCATCTCCTGGTCATCTAAGAACCAATTCCTTGTCACCTGAAACAATCTCCTGTCACCCAAGAGCACCTTCTAGTGGCAGGAGGACCGGCTCTGTGACCCCATCTACTGGTGTCTGAGTCCCACCCCCACACTGGAGTGCCCTCCTCATCCCCAATGTCCCCCCACATGGTGCCACCTGCCACATCTCTCCATGCTCCTGCTGTCATCTTGCTTGCCTCATGGTGACTTTCCATGTCACACCCCAGACAGTGCCCTGTGTCTTGCCTTGGTGTTTTTCTCCATGTGATAAGGATGTGGTCTCATCCCACCCAAAACACCCACAAGCAGGGCCATCCTCGCCACCACCAGTGACAGGGATGTCACACAGTTGCAGTGAGTGGAGAAGCTCATCACTTCTCATGCCCACAGGATTTGCCCAGGCAGGCAGAGCTGAGCTGAGCAAGGAAACCAGCCATGGAACAAAGCTCCATCTCCAACTACCACTCGCCTGCAGCTCTTCAGGAAAAAATCTCAAAACTCAAAGAAAAAGCTTTTCTTCAGAGGAAGAAATGATCTCTAGAAAGATGGAGAGTTGTGGTCCACCAGTCACCAGCTGCCACAAATCTCCCAGGACTCACATTCCACAGGTTGCTCCAGCATGGTTTCACTCAGCCTCCTTGAAGGGAAACCTCTGAAGTGGAGAAGCTTTTTGGGATCCCAGAGCATTCTGTAGGGACCATCAGCTCCAGGCTGGCCACCCATGGTAAGGGTTCCTCTACCTGGTACTGGCTTAGTGTTGAGTGGGTGCAGTGAGTGCTTTGGAGGGTGTAGTGGATCCCACTGGGGCTGTTCCTGGTGGGCTGGGGAATGCAGCCTTCCAGGTGCGCCCCTACACACACCTCCTCTTTCAAACCACCCGGCCAAGACAGAGCTTCTCCAGAGCTGGAAAGAATCTGTGGGGTGCAGGGAGATGGCTCCTTCACCCCAATGGGAACAGCAGCCCAGCCTCAGCCTTGCATCCACTGCATTTCCCAGCAGAGGGTATTACATTAACAAAGTTCAAAAATGTCCCAAACCATCCTGTTTTGCCTCTTCCCCAACCTGAGCTGCCCTGAGCCCTGCTCCCCCCAGGCTTTTGGGGGTCTGCAAGGACCAAACCGTGCCCCACATTCTCCCCACCCTGGGATGACCATGTCCCTGCCGCAGGCAGCACTGAAATTCCCTTTTTCCAGATCCACATGAGCTGGATCATTTGATCATGGAGCCGTGGGTCACGGGGAGAAGGGCTGATGCAGCAGATAAGATCAAGGAATCGCAGCACCAATTCCAGCTCCAGCTGGGAGCTACAAAGCTCCTTCCAAGGCAATTTTGATTAAGGGGCAGAGGAAACTGACACACACAGCTCTGGGCTTGCTCTCCCTGAGGCCTCTGAAACACTGGCACGTTTCAGAGGATGTCTCCCCACATCCTGGCTGAGCTGTGTCTGTCTCTGCTCGCCATGGTCACGGCCCTGAGCCACGGCAGAGGTGGGTGGAGGCAGTGCTGGGACAGGCACGGGGGCTCTGGAACAGATCCATCCTCGAGTCACTGTGCGAGGTGACTCTGCTACTCCCACGTGGGCACATAGATCCAGCTCAGGGGGCAACAACAGCCCCAGAGTGGGGGCCTGTGCTGGCACCAGCCCACACCCAAGGGTGCTGCAATGTGGGCAGCAGGAGCCAGGCAGGGCTGTGCCTGTGCCAGTGGGATTTCTCACACCTACAAAGGTCACTCCTGGGAGCGTGGGCTCAGCACCCAGCTGGACACCAGCTCATTTTTGGGGGCTTAATGTTCCCAAAGCAGCTGTGAATACCAGCAGAGAGCAGCTCCCCTCTGTTCCCCCATCTGTTCCCAGGCTGTGCCCCACAACCCACATTTACAAACCCCAATTCTACACTTTTTTCCCCTCTCTTTAAGGCAGCCTCTGCCCTGAGAGTGCTGTGCCTGGGGACAGCAGTTCACAGCCTTGAGCTGCAAGACACCTTGTGCAAAAACAAACAAGGTTGACCTTCACAGAACTACAGAACAGTTTGGGCTGGAAGGGATCTTACAGACCATCATCTCATTCTAACCCCATGCCATGGGCAGGGACAGCTTCCACTATCCCAGGTTGTTCCAAGCCCTGTCCAACCTGGCCTTGGACACTTCCAAGGATAAGGGAACCTTCCTTCCCATAGGTGCAGGGATGATGAAAGCACCGGTTCCAAATCACCCATTTCACCCCAAGGCCCCTTACACAAACACTTCCAGTCCCAGCAGCTGGTTCTGGTGGGTTTTCTCCTAACACAGAGGGAGATAATTTGCCCCTTACTCCATAAAATCTGTCCCTCACCCCATAAAAATGTCCCAAGCTCATTCTCAACCAACTCAGAGGCAAAATCTTCATCTAGATTTATACTACAACCTTACCTTTCCCAGCACCCACTAAGCACCACCAGCATGCTGCACTTCTCCAGCCCTGCCTGCTCCCTGTGGGCCATGTGGCATCAGGGCTGTAAACAGGTTTTGTAGATTTTTTTTTCCACTCTGGATTTCTCTCTTGTGGACACAACTTCCATTTCTCCCCCTCTGAGCCCACCAGTGATGCCACAGCTGCAGCAGAAGCCAAAGCTGCCGCGCTGGCCACAAGAAAATCAATCCTTCTCTTGTGCTCACAGGGTTGAGGCTTCTCAGGAGATGCTAATGCCTGCTGGGAGCCAGGCTCGGAGCAGTCCTTTTCCCACCACACACACCTCAGGTGCCTCCAAGGATTCCACTGTGCCTGGCTCAGCACTACTGCCCCCTCCCCAGGCTTCACCCTGCTCTAAAGATGCCATGGGCTGCCTGGGGGATGGCTGAGGGATGATGTGGATGGGGCCCTGTTCCCCCAGGCTGTGACACCAGCTGGACCCTCCTGCTGGGGTCCCACACCCGGGAATGCCATCAAAGGGATAAACCAATGCAGCTCCTGCCAAGTCCCTGTTCCCCCAGCAGCTCCAGGAGGAGCCACTCGTTTGCCCAGAAGCCCCCTTCACATCCAGCATCAGCCACCACGAACTAAAACCATTCCTGGGAAAGATTCAGCCCATCCTTGTTCCCAAAGAATTTTTCCTTTGCCTCCAGACTGATTTTACCCTATCCAGGACTGGGTGTCCCTGGCACATGCCCCATGTGTGATGATGGCAGGGGAGCGGACGGGTGCCCCATCGTGCTGTGTCACGCTGTGTCACGCTGTGTCACGCTGTGTCACACTGGCATCCTGCTGCCTCTGCCTGGCTAAAGCAGGTCATGGCTTGACCCAGATAGACCCAGCAGCTCCTTTGCAATTAGCTCAAAAGGGAAACAACTTTCTCCTTCAGCCCAGGAACAGCTCTCAGGAACAGGCTGCTGCTCCCCATCTGGGTAACATGAGCCCTGGGAACTTGCACCTGATTTAATTTGGGGACTTCCAGCTGCTGGGTGAGTTTTTGGTCCCATCGCTCCCCTGGGTACCAGCTTGGGATCACTGGGTCCTGTGGTAGTGGAAAGCAGCAGGTACACACGAGGTGTTTCAGCACAAGGGGATATTCTGGAGCAGCCACAGCAGTGCTGTGGGCAGCAGAGCCGTGCCTGGGCATCAGGGCAGAGCCTTCTGGGCAGCCAGAGCTGTTCATCTCCCACCCAAGCAGAGGATACTCATTCCAGGTGCCTCCAGAGCTCAGGTCTGGAGGGGAACTTCAGTTTTAATCCCAGAGGTGAGGTGGAATTTGATCCCTTCGGACGATGCCATACACAGAGTTATGAGTGTTCACACTGAAGAAAAAGCCTTAGCTGAGCTGTGTCCTTCATCCCAGGAGAGACACAAGCCAGCACATCCCTGAAGGCATCTCCTTCAAAGAGGCATCTGTTGTGCCTGGAGCTTGAACTACTTCCTCAGCCTTGTGTCCAAATCCATCTCACACGTGTCATTTTAGCAGCCAGAAATGAACAGGGACCTGGAGCCTGGTCTCCTTTCATGTCCCCATTTCTGTGACCTAGAGGGGTCACTGGAGCATTCCCAGTACTGAAGCAGATCTGCTTTGGAGCCATCCATCACCTGAGCCAAGCTGGGAACAGCCTCTGGCCCTGCGGGGGCTACAATGAGTGGCTGAAGCCCCTGGCTCCACCACTGTGCCTTGGAGGGGTCCAGTCACGGGGCTCCCATGTTTCCAAGAGAACTGTGAATGGCTCTGTAAGCGTTTTGCTCTTTATTTTGTAGCATTTTGGGGTGACTTTTATAAGCAAGATAAAATTTGTTTCTCTCCTATCACAGCTTAGATCCCTGTCAGGGATGACATGCTGTTCCATGTCCTAGGACAAATGTGGCAGGAGTCTGAGCATGGACACTGACTGATGGAAAATGTGTTCAACCCTTCAGCCTCTGCTGGCATCTTGCTGCTGTTCTGTGACTATTTCCCCACCTTGACGCAGCCTCTGGAAGGGGTAAGAGAGCTGAAACTAGGCTGCTAAATAGGAAAAAAGGAGGATGGATCCTTCCCTGGGTGTGCTGGGATGCAGAACAGCTCTGTAAATTGGGAATCATCCTTGAGACACCCTTGGGACTGGCAGCACAGGAAAACCAGGGGCTGCAGCACTGTGCCAGGTGTCCCCACAGAGATGCTCAGGGGCTGCAAAACACCCTTCCTTTTTATGGGTAAAGGTGGAGGGGGCAGCCCAGGGGTGAACCCCAGGGTGTGAGAGGCATGAGGAGCTGAGCCCCTGCCAAGGGACAGGTCCTGGTGCTGTGAAACAGCTGCCCCCGAAGGCTGTTCCCTGCACTTTGCAGCCCTGTGCAGCATCCAGCCTTGAGCTGCCATCAGGGATGGCTATGCTCCAGCACAGCCTTCTCCCTGGCACGCTTGGAAGGGCGACAAAGAAAAGGCTCCTTGTGACACAAAGAACATAAAACTTTCCAAAGAGAAACACAGGGAGCCGGGGCAGAAAGGGGCCTTCAGAGGAGAACAAGCTGCCAATTCAGGCGCCAGGCTCAGCCCTCCAGCCCCCGTGCCCCGGCCAGGACCCGGCCTGCCCACCAGCCAGTGTCATCACCTGGAACATTGCCACCACCCACGTTGCCAGGGCACCGGGCTGGGTCCTTTCCCAGGGAGGTCTCACTGCTCCCCTCTCCCACCCCTCCGGAGGGCAATGTCGGGCTGGGTGCAGGCAGGTGCTTCTCCTGGGTGCAGGCAGTGGATGGGCAGGCAGGTAGAAGTGGAGGGCAGCCAGACCCAGCTCTGCCTGTCCTGGATGTCTGCTCCCCCCAGCACGATGCTGGGAGCTCTGGGAGCTGCTGGGAGATGGGCAGGGACAGGCACTGAAGAACAGAAATCAGCTGTTGTCCAAGCAGAGATCATAGAGAAGTCACAGAATTGTCAGGTTGGAAAGACCCTTCAAGATCATCAAGTCCAGCTGCTAACCCAGCACTGCCATACCCATCTCTAAACCATGTCCCCAAGTGCCACATCCACACATTTTTGGAACACTTTCAGAGATGCTCAGCCCGTAGCCACAGCACTAATCCCTGCCTTAACCCCTCCGCAGCAATCCCATTAGCCACTTAACCCACTTCAATAAAACTGGCTCTGAGCAAAGCTGAGCTCTGGCCTGGCCCTGCGGAAGCAGCCACTGTCAGCGACCCGCGGGTACAGCCAGGAGACCGAGCTCTGCTCGGACTGAGCTCGGACTGAGCTGTGCCCGGCACAAATTCTGCTGCAGGATGAGGCTGTATGGTCTGGGGCTGGGACAGAGCCTGGGCTCTGTGCAAGGGGCTGTGCGAGGATCTGGGGGTGGGCCGGCGTGAAGGGCTGGGCAAGGGTCATCGATGCCCAAGGCTTCTCCCGGGGGTATCCCAGCCACACGGTGCCCGGCTCGCCACGGCCCCTGCGTGTTCCCCCAGCCCGTGCCCACCCTGGTCTCTCACAGCCCTGATTCCTGCCGGCGGATGCGACACGTCCTAGGCCGGGGCCTCGGGGGCCGGGGCAGGTGTGTCCCCTCCGCCAGGCAGCACCCTCGGCGGGCGGGTATGGGGAGTGCCCGGCAGAAGCGGGGGGCAGCGGGATCGTCCCCGGGCCCCGGCGCTGCGGACATTCAGGAGACGCCGGTGCTGGACAGCTCCGCCTGCGGCACCGCCCCCCCGGTACCGCCCCCGGGCCGGTGTCACCCCCCGCCCCGACCGCTGTCACCTCCACCCGGTATCGCATCCCGAGCCGGTGTCACCCTCCCCTCCGCCGGGTACCACCCCTGAGCAGATGTCACCCTTTCCCCCCGAACCGGCGTTACTCTCCTCGGCCCGGTACCGGCTCCCCCAGCCGGTGCAGCCCCCCAGGATGCACATCAGGTCCTGGAGCCCGTGTCCGTCCCCTTCCCAACCCGGTGCCCACCGGGCCGGCAGTGCCCGCACCGCCTATGGCCGGTGGTGCCTGTCCCCCTCGGGCCACAGCCGCCAGCCGGGGGCCGGCAGAGGGAGTCCCCAGGGACCAGCCCAGCGCCTCGGCTGCCTGTCTGGGACGGAGCCATCTGTCCGGTGCCTGGTGCCATCTGTCCCCCAGCAGCGCTGCCTGTTATGTCCCGGTGTGCCCAACACCCATACGGAAAAGGGCTGGGCTGTCCCTCCATGGGGTGGCACCCCACCGAACCCTCTCCAGATGTCCCTCCAGGGAAGGGTCACCTGGGAAGGTTTGGGTGGTGCCTGAGGCTCTCCCACTCTCCTCGGCCCCCTGCTCTTCCCGTGCTGTGTGGCAAGAAGAGCCATAAGCCGTCAGTAGCCCTGTGGACACCTCCTCCAGCACACGAGCCACCACTGGACGCCACAGAGCCTGGGGTCCCTCTGGCATCCAGCACCGTAGCCAAAATACAACATCTCCTATTGCACATCCTGAGGGCTTCAAAACCTTCCCAACACCACCCCACAACCTTCCCAGAACCTCAGTGCTGCCATGGGGCCAAGGACCTCCCCATGCCGGATCAAGCCCTGGGCCAGAAGCTGTCCCACAGCTCTGGTAACATTCAGCTGAACACTTGTCTGGGCCAAAATTCCATGGAACCAGTTGCATAATTTATTTAGCCCTGTGTTCCTGCAGCATCACACACCTGGCCCTTTGCTCCAGAGAATTTTGAGCAAGTCCAGATGTCGCGGTGTCTGCGTCTGCCGCCGCTGTGCGGAAACGACCCCCCTGGTCCTCAACCCATGAAACCTGGAAGCCCCTGATGGATTTTGGCTTGACTGCTGGGGTGGCGGGGGAGAGGCAGCTGCACAGCAGGGCTGCAAAACACATTAACTCAGCAGATGCTGTTGCCTTTGCAGGCGTACGTGAGTTCTGGGTGGTCGGGATGGTCGAGGGGGCAGCTGGGCTTGTCCCCCCATCCTAGCAGTGGCAACGCATCCCCAGCACCCCCAGTGCTCCCTGTCGAGACCCTCAATGCCTGTCTGCTCCTTTCAACACTCGGCTTTCTCAACACACAACAGGCAGAGCGGAATCATGGGGGAACCCAAAAAGGCAATTTTTCCCCCCTAAAGCAGGTTAAGGATTTAAAAATGCCACTGGGAACATGGGACGGTTATCACTAGGGTCACAGCAACAGGGTGTGCCAGCCAAGTGGGAAATTAAGCTGCAAGAGCAGACACACAGAGCTGAGGACATGCCACCATCACAGTCGAGCTCCAGATTGGTGTGGTTTTAGATGCTGAACCTACTTTTGGTGAAGAACCGAGTGAATGAAAGTCAATCCATGGATCTGATTCCAAATGGAACCCCTCAATCCCTGCCCCAGTATGGGCCATTCCCATCACAGACCATTCCCACCATGAGCTGAACTGCCCTGTCTGGTCTTACCTGGCCAAGCGAGACAGGTCTCCCCTAATCCATCCTGTAATAAACGAAGCCGCTCTTGCAGCCTGGACTCTTCCGTGGGGTTTGCCCCGAGAGCCCCACACACCCACGGGCACCCAAAGGGGGTTTCCCTTGGGATAACCAGGTATTTGCAATGGAAAGCAAAAGCCACAGGGAGCTCTTAATGGGATGAGTGGATTTTCCAGTAAGCTGTAAATCCACAGTGGCTGCTGGCAAACACCTCCCTGCTCGCTCCGGAGGTGGGTGTGCATGTGTGGGGTGTGGGTGTGCATGTGTGGGGTGTGTGTGGGTGTGTGTGGGTGTGGGGTGTGTGTGTGGGGTGTGGGTGGGTGTGGGAGTGTGTGTGCATGTGTGTGTGTGTTGCATCAGTTGCCACTCCAGAGGGATCCACATGCCCAGGGTTTATCAGAACAACTCCAAGCGTGTTCATGATGCCAACATCCCAAGGGAGTTGAGTACTGTCACTTAATATATGAGGCTGGAAAGATTGTCAGGGGCTGGCAATGCTCTCTCTGGCCCCAATACCCCTCACCAGCCCAGCACAGGCAGCAGCTCTAGTTCCACGACCCTCTTCCACCTAAAATTAAACCTCCTCCTTCCAAAGGAGGCAGCCAACAGAGCCATCATGAGGTCATCACATCTGAAGGTTGCCTGACTTTTCTACAGGGGAGCCCAAGAATCCCTCAAACATCCCTTCAGTATCGCTCAGTCATCCCTTTGGCATCCTGCCTGCCCGCAGCGAGCAGCCCATGCGAGGATGGCTGCACTCCCGCCTTCCCTCCCCAACCCCACACTGCACATCCCCTGCTACGGACGATCCGGCAGGGAGCGAGGAAGGGTTGCAGAGCCCAGAGGGGCGAGGAGAGAAGGCGGGGGAGAAGGGGTGGAGGAGAAGTCGTGACTTAACGCCCTGCCCGGCTCAGCGGGAGCTTCCGCTGCCGGAGGCGGCGCCGCCCGGCCGCATCCGCACGGGCCCCGAATGCGATCTGAGGATGAGAACGGAGACCGAGCACAAACCCAGCTCCCCCAGCTTCCACCCCCGCTCCTCCATGGGAGCCGGGGATCCAGGGAATTCAGGCAAACAGGGGGAGGCGTTAACTCGAGCGCTGGCTCCCGCTCCAATCCCGCTTCCCGCAGCACAGCTGAGACCTTCGGAGCCCAGTTCCCCACTCCGGCGGTAAGAGGATGCCAGGACACGAGTCCCGCTGCCCCAGGTGGGACGGGTGGCTTGTCCCCGACTGTTCCCTCCGCAGGCGATGCCTTGGGGCACTCCAATCCCCAGTGCCGCCAGGGTGGCAGCAGGGCAGGGGGCAGAGTGGCACCAACACCTGCTGATGAGCCCTCGTGGAAGGGAACTTGCAGGATGTGATATCACAATGAAACTCATGGCAGCCCGGCACCGAGATGGGGTGACCCGGAGCCCCCCATAAAAGTCCCGAGGGCAGCGATGGTGCCGCAGGTGATTTAGGGCCGGGATGGGGCAGTGACCAGACAAGCTCAGAGAAGTGCAAGGGGACCAAATCCCACAGCCAGAGGCAGCCTCACCCCAGCTCCTACCCCACCACGACCCCCTGGGACAGAGCAGAGCTTCAAACACTCCCTGAGCCGCTCATCCAGGACCTCCCCCCACCCTGGTTAATGAAAATCTTGCTGCCCCCAATTATTGTCACTTCCTGCGATGGTGGTTGTGGGTGCCACATGCCAGGGGACCCTTCCAGCCCTTCTCCCAACAAGCGTCTCCTGAGCCAGGCACCCAATCCACAGCAGTGCCCAATGTCCACAGCACCACCCAGACCCTGCAGCAAGCTCAGCAAAGCTCATTACAAGTCACTTGCTAATGAGCAAAACTCAGGCTGTGCCAGCAAACGCACCAGGAAAGCCACCAGAGCCTGCTGGGACAGGTTGGTGGCTGATCTGTCACCTGGAGCATTCAAAGAGTTCCCACAGGGGTTGGCAATGTGCCACCTGCCTGCAGCCTGTGCCTCAGTTTCCCCATGCACTGCCACCAGCCTCATCACCACCAGTGCCATTGACTGCTCCCTGCAGAGCACTCCTGGGACTGGCACTCCTCTGGGCTGGGTTAGGGCTTGGGGACCGATCCTGCCCAGCCAGGACAGGCCAGGAACAAGAGATGGTTCTCTCTGGGGACACACAGGGCAGTGGGCAGGGTGTGGTCCCAGCTGCTCCCTCCCTGTCACTGCTGTTTTTCCCACAGCACAGGGCACAAAGGGCTGTGGGAGGACAGAGGGTGCTGTCCCTGTCCTGACTGCCACTAAATGGATGCCCCAGACAGGTGAGGGGGGGACTGTCACTCATTTGCCAGCAGCAAGGTGAAGGTGGGGGGAGGGGGGGGTCACAGGGTGGTGGGAACAAATGCTGAAGACTTTCATCCAATACTGACATCCCAGTCCCATACTGGTGTCCCCATTCCAGACTGAGGTCCCCAGTTCAGGCTGGTGACCAGACACTTTGATGGTGGTGGAGCATTCCACACCTCCCCAGGGAGTGCATGCAGGTGAGGGGACACCCTGCTTGGTCAGAGAGCAGGACTGGTTCTGCAAGGGTCATGGGCAAGGAGAGACTCTCCTCCCACAGTGCCCACTCCAGCTCCACACAGATCCTGCTCCAGCCAGAAAGGAGGAACACGTCCCCAGGGTTCTCACCTGGTGGCTGCCCCAGCTGGTGGCACTGGGGACAGGACAGGGCACCCCAGGCTGGTGGCACTGTGTCCTGTCCCCACAGCAGTGCCAGCCTGCACCGAGGGCTCCTGCCACCAGCCCAGCCAGGGCCCAGGGGGCTGCAGTGGCCCCACTGAGGTCAGGGGTCCCACCAGCCATGGGATCAGTGGCTGCACCCCAAGATCCAGCCCGAGGGGGTCACCTGATCCCCCTGTCCGTGGCCCAGGCCCCACATCCCACTCCAGGCCTGGGGCCCCGCTCCCATCCGCAGCCGGAAACACCTTTTTCCTGTCCGTGGGGCTGCATGGGGGGGGGGGCAGCAGGAAAAAACCTTGTGTCCTGGCAGGTTATTTACATCCTGCTGCCAGTGGGGCCAGCCTGATTCCCTCCACGTCCCCACATGCACCCCAAGCTCTGCTCCAGCCCTGTCAGCCTCATCCCTGTCCCCATCCTATTCCCATCCTCACCCCCATCTCATCCCATCCTGTCCCTATCCCCACCCCATCCCTTTTCTCATCCCAGCCCCAACACATGTCATCTCACCTCACCTCATTCCCACCCCTTCCCTATCCCTGTCCCTGTCCCCATTCTAATCTTATTTCCCATCTCAGTTCTCATCCCCATCCTTTCTTCACCCCCATTCCTCTCCTCAATGCCAACCCTCTCTCAACACACCAAGACTGGAGACCTTTACTAGAAGGAGGATCCCAAATCCTGCCTTGGGGATACCATTCTCCTCCCAGTGAGCCTCAGAGCTCACCCAGTCCCACAGTCCCCGTCCCAACCTGTCTCCCCTTTCCCTGGCCTCTCAGAGCCAGCTCCCGTGCCGGGGTGTGTGACATGTCCACGTCCCAGGAGCTTTCTGTCTCATCCAGTCCTAGGAAAATGTCGGGGGGAAACTGAGGCACGGGGTTGGCAGGGCTGGCAGGGACCCGAGGCCAGGGCCAGGGGCATGTGCGGGCAGCCCCTGCCCCCCCGAGGCGCGGGAGCCCCGCACCCCCGGCGCGGGCACTTACTCAGCGCCGCGAAATGACTCAGCCAGGATCCGGCCGGGCCAGCCGGGATTTCCTGACTCAGCTCCCCCGGCTGTGAAACTGGGGGGGTCCAGCCCCTCCTTCCAACAACACAGACACCAACACACGCTGCTGCGGGGTGCAGGGAGCTCCCCCATCCCTGTCACCCCCTTGGGAGCACATGGACCCTCTCTGGCACCAGGGATAATGGCACGGCAACTATGGCAAAGCCTCGGGGAACACAGACAGCACCCCAAAAACCCATGGGCAAGCCCTGCCTGCACAGGGTCTCGCCCGCTCTGGGCAGTCACGGGTATCCAGCAGGGCTGGCTGTGGGCCTGGCATCCCGGCACACCCAGACTCCCTGGCTCCCCTCCCAGTTGTTTTTTTCCTAGGTGAAATCCAGGAAAAGAGCTGTCCTGGCACTCGGCAGGTCTTCACTGCTTCCCTCGATCAGGGTGAACAGGCACCTCCGTGTCTCAAGGGACACAGCCTGAGATGAAGTCATCTCAAAGTTTTCCCTCTGTCCTGTACCATCCCAGTTTGGCTGCAACATTCCCAGCTCCAAGGAGTGTGGGGATGGCTCCTTCACCCCAGCTGGTGGAGGATCCCTATGGGCAGCACCCATGGATGCCTACAGCCCAGAAGCACCTTCCTATGTCAAGAATGAGGGCAGACACCATGATCTGCCAGCACGGACCTGCTCTGCCTGTGGAAAGATGTGGGGCAGCAGGACACACATTTGCGACAGTCCCCCTGCTTCAGTTTCCCCCGTCACCCTTTGCTGGCCATTTTCTGCTCCCCAGGACTGAACTGGGGAGGCACCACAGCGTCTCCCTGCAGTTCCCCTCTGCCAGGGACAGGAATTGGGGGTGTCCAGGGGACACCGAAGGCACTGGGACACAGGAATTTCCCAGCCCGTTCACGCTGCAGCTCCCACTGCTGAAACAGGGTCTCTGCGGAGAAGTGGGGACATTGTGGGGCACAGGAGAGAGGACACGGGGGCTGCCCCGAGTGTCAGGCTGTGCCAGCCCCTACAGCTGCTGCCTGTGCTCCCCGATCCCTGCCAGCACCTCTCGTGTTACCGCTGTTCCCCGCAGCATGACCCCATCACCTCGGTCCTCAACAGGGTGTTCCCCATCATCTGCCGCCCTCACCGTGGCCAGCCACACTCCGATGGGGTGTCCCCCATCACCACCCGTTGTCCCCTCTGTCAACGCCGATCCCCGCAGGATGACCCAACTGGTCTGTCCCCGAGCGTCACCGCCAGTGCCTGTCGGGGTGTTCCGTATCAGAGCCGCTCTCCACCGGGGTGTCCCTGCCTTCCAGGGTCACGCGGGACGTGCCCATCACCCCCGCTCCCACCGGCGTGTCTCCCGAGTCTCGCCGCTCCCTCGGGGAAGTGCCCCACGTCCCGCCCCCGGTGCCCCGCTCACCGCTCGCTGCGCCCCGTCCCGCGCGGTCCCGCCGGCAGCGCCCGGAGCCGCCGCCGGTCGCGGAGTGACAGCGCGGCCGGGGACCCGCGCGGGCCGGGCCGGCGGCCGGGGGAGGAGTCGCGCAGGCCCGCGCCCGGCCCCGCCGCTCCGGCCGCCCGGGGTGCCCGCCCCGGCCTCCGGCCCCCCGTCCCCAGTCCCCCGACCCCCGGCCCGGAGAGGCAGGTGCGGGACTGCCCCTGCCCCGCTCGGTCCCTGGGGGCGGTCCCGCCCCGTCCCCGCTGTCCCCGGTGCCGCTCGGCTGCCGAGACGCGGCGCCTGGAACCGGCAACAGAGACTGAGTCGGGAAGACTCCATGGACCCCCCCCCTACTCCCCCCGGAACATCCCTTCCGCGGATTTCTCATGGATCCCACATGGCTGCCCTGACCCCGTGGATCCCCCATGGATCCCTCTCGATATCCCCCCTCGACTCTACGCGGATGTCCCCAGGAGCCCCCTCGTGAGTCATCCCCTCGATCCCCTCCCCGTGGATCCTGACATTGTCCCCCCCAAGCACCCTTCGGACCCCCCATGGACTCCCCCCCAGCGAATTTCTTATGGATCCCGGCTCCATTCACCCCCACCCTCCTCTTCCCCAGATCCCTCACCATGGATTTTCCATCTGTCCCTCCCTGATTCCCTTGCTGGATCTTGTCCCCTCCTATCCTCTCTCCGTGGAGCCCTGCAATGGATCCCATTTTGGATGTTTATAGACCCTCCTGTCCAAGGGTGCCCCGCCATGAATTCCCTTGATCCATGGATTCCCAACCTCTGGATTCTGCTGCACACCCCCCTACCCCACATGGATCCCCACCTATAGATCCTCCTAGATTCCTTGCCCCAATGAATTCCTCCCATCCCGATTTCCCCCAGACATCTCTTGATTCTGCCCAACCCATGGATTCCCCCTTCTCCTAAATTCTCTCTGGAACCCCCATAGGTCCCTCATAGATCCCCCTACATCCCCGTAACATGGCTCCCACCCCATGTCCCGTCCATCCCCCCCCCCCCCCATGGATCCCCCACCCATGGGTCCACCCTATAGATGCCCCTCCATTCCCCACCCATGGATCCCCGATGGATCTCACCCATAGATTTCTCTCCATCCCCCACCAGTGGAACCCCGAGGGATCTCCCCATGAGTCCCCTCCATTTCCCACCCATGGGTCCCCTATGGATCGCCCCATGGGTCGGCTCCATCCCCCACCCGTGGATCCCCCCGTGGGTCCCCTCCATTCCCCATCCGTGGATTCCCCGCCTCTCCATTCCCCGCTGCCGGCACCGCTCCGTGCCCGCCCCTGCTCGGGACCCGCCCCCGCGCCCGCCGGGCGGCCCCGCCCCGGCCCGGCCCCGGCGTGGCGATGGCGGCCCCGGTGGAGGACGTGTCCGCGGTGCGGGCCCGGGCCCCGGTGCGGGACGCGGCCTCGGCCAGCAGCGCGGGCCCGTGGTCGCTGCGGCACCTGCACCTGGAGCTGCGCGTGTCCTTCGCGGCCGCGGGCGCGGGGCGGCTGCGCGGGCGGGCGCGGCTGGAGCTGCGCTGCGAGCGGGACGGCGCGGACGGCGCGGAGCTGCGGCTGGACGCGCACCCCGCGCTGGCCGTGAGCCGCGCCGCGCTCCTGCCGCCGCCGGGCGGGCCCGGGGACGCGGCCGGGCAGGCGCTGCCCGTGGAGAGCCGGCCCTTCGCCAGCTATGGCAGCGCCCTGCACATCACCCTGCCCCAGGCCCCCCGTGCCGGGCAGCTGCTCACCCTCCTCATCGACTACGAGGCGGGCGAGGGGCCCGGGGTGAGCGCTGGGACACCGGGGGACCCCGGGCCCGGGGGGGGTGGGAAAACACCAGGGACACCACACCCGGCATGAGCAGGGTGGGGCGAGGAAATACCGAGCCCGACGGGTGACCGGGTGGATGGAAGAGACGCCGAGCCCGGTGGGACACCCAGGCCCACAAGGACCCGGTGTGAACTGGGGGCCGCCAGACCTGGGGGGAGCAGGGGGGTGGTCCAGGGAACAAGAGGCCTGGGGTGCACAGAGCACCCCTGGGTGAGGAGCCCCTTCCCAGCTCCTTCCACAAGGAGCAGCTGTGGTCGAGCTGCCCCTCACTGGGGTCTTGGTTTCTCCCCAGGTGTGCTGGCTGTCCCCCGAGCAGACGGCAGGGAAGCAGAAGCCCTACATGTACACACAGGGCCAGGCTGTCCTCAACAGGTCCTTCTTCCCCTGCTTCGACACCCCCTCAGTCAAGTTCACCTATTCAGCCACTGTGAAGGTAAGCGGAGCCCCAGGAGCTGCCCTGGCTGTTCCCTGACACCCAGCAGCAGCAAAACCCTCCATGAGTGCAAAGTTTGCTGGGGAAGAAAGTCCAAAGGAGGCCATGGAGATGATCCAAGGGCTGGAGCCAGGCTGGGAGAGCTGGGATTTCAGCCTCCTGCCAGCCAGGCTGTTCACCTGGAGAAGAGAAGGCTCCAGGGAAACCTTAGAGCCCCTTTCAGTGCCTAAAGGGACTCCAAGGAAGCTGGAGAGGGACTTGGGACAAGGGTCTAAGTGCCAGGACAAGGGGGGATGGCTTCCCACTGGTAGAGGGCAGGGTTAGATGGGATATTGGGAAGGAATTCTTGGCTATGAGGGTGGTGAGGCCCTGGCACAGGTTGCCCAGGGCAGCTGTGGCTGCTCCTGGATCCCTGGAAGTGTCCAAGGCCAGGTTGGACGGGGCTTGGAGCAACCTGGGCTAGTGGAAGGTGTCCCTGCCCATGGCAGGGGGTGGGACTGGGTGATCTTTAATGTCCCTTCCAGCTTAAACTGCTCTGAGATGCTGGATCCCTTGCAAGGAAATATACCAAAGCACTGGGGAATCACAGCAGGGACACTGCTTCAAACCCTTCTCCTCGGGCCCCAGCTGAGAAATCACTCATCTTTACTTGAGCTATTTTTCTCTTATATGCCCTTTTGGATGAAGACAACAGCCCCAGGGTGCTCCTGCCTCTCCCCAGTTGCAGTGCTGCTGCCCAGGAGCGGGCGCATGCGCCAGCCTGGCTGTCCTGCCCAGAGCTCCTGGCATTTGTAGCAGGAGGAGCTGAGTTTGGGGGAAAACAGCTGGAGGAAGGTGGTGGTGCTGGGCCATGCTGGGTCCTGGTGGCAGTTCTGGAGCTGCCAGACTTTCAGGAAGGAGCAGCTGCTGTTTCCCAAAGATGGCACTAAATCCAGATTCCCCCCTTGTCTGTATGTGGGCATGTGGTGACACTGGCACGGGGCTGCCACGGCGTGGCAGGGGACTGCTTCATGGTGTGACACCAAGCTGGTGCCAATGGCACGTGGTGGCATCAGCTGGTGATGCCAGGATTGATTTATTTTGCTCTCCCAGGGCAGAGCCACTCTAATGTCACAGGATGAGCATGGGATGGGGCTGTTGCTGAGCTCTGGTGTGATGCTCTGTACCAAGGAAACCCTATTCCCTGTACACCATGGGGCTCACCCCTGTTTGGGATAGGGGACACTGGATCAGTCTCCCTGGGCTCAGCCCAGGCTGGTGGATTTGCCATGAGTTCTACGCTGGCTTGGGAACAGGAAAATTGAGTTGTTGTGCAAGAAGTGGGAGGGGAGTCAGCGGCTGAGGGATCTGCATCCTCTGCCCTTTCACACCTGCAGCTCCAGCATTTCCTTACCTCCTGGTAGCTCCAGGAGCACCTGGGGCAGCTCCAGGTACCCTAGTATTGCAGGGATGCAGCTGGCATCCCGAGTGGGAGCTCGGGGTGTTCCTGCTCTGCTCTGCTCCCCAAAGCCTGCAGTGCCCCTGGCCCTGGCACCTTCAGGCTGGGACACATTTGCCATCAGACATTGTGGCATCCCAGCTGGCTTAGCTGGCCTGCCATTGTGTGTGCTGTGACTGTAATGGATGGTTTTATCCACATGTTCAGGTCCCCGAGGGCTTCACGGCTGTGATGAGTGCCACGAGCTGGGAGAAGCAGAAGGATAACACCTTTGTATTCAAGATGTCCCAGCCAATCCCCTCCTACCTGATCGCTCTGGTTGTTGGGGACATTGTGTCTGCTGATGTTGGCCCAAGGTAAGGGGCTCAGGAGGGCTCCAGAGCTGTGGGAGCTGCACTGTGAAGCTCCTGTGGAGCCACCTTCTGCCTCTCCCTGCTCCATGGGGCTCTGGAGAGCAGAGACACTGGCCATGAACATCAGTCCCTGTCTGTGTCACCACATTGTGGGGTCATGGGATGAGGGTCCTTCTCAAACTGGAGTGTGAGAAGGAGCCTTGATGCTGTGTCCTCTCACCTTCAGGAGGGTCCCTGGCTCTGCTTATGTCACCTTGCACATGAATAAGGGCAGTGGGTCCCCATGCATGGGGGATCCCACATTTCCTCACAGGCTGGTGCTTTCTTGAGATCTTGGCTGCCACTGCAGCCATATAAAAGCCCTTTGATATTCAGACAAGGAAAGAAATCACAGCAATTTGCACTATTGGCCTCTTTAGATGCCTTTATCAGCAGGATTTTATTTTTCTTTGGAATAAACCTGTGCAATTTCTGTCTGATGAAGCAACAAGGTGGAAGTTAATGGTTAAACTTCCTCTTCTCTGCACTTGGCCAGGAGCCGTGTCTGGGCTGAGCCCTGCCTGATCGAGGCTGCCAAGAAGGAGTACGACGGAGTGATTGAGGAGTTCCTGGTGGTTGGAGAGAAACTCTTTGGACCTTATGTTTGGGGCAGGTATGGCTGGAAGGTTCCTGAAGGACCTGGTTCCTCAGGAACAGGGAGAGGAACCCTTCAGGGGAGTGGGGTCTGAGCCCAGCCTTCCCTGACAGGTACGACATCCTGTTCATGCCGCCCTCCTTCCCCTTTGGTGGCATGGAGAACCCCTGCCTCACCTTCGTCACGCCGTGCCTGCTGGCCGGGGACCGCTCCTTGGTGGATGTCATCATCCACGAGATCTCCCACAGCTGGTTTGGCAACTTGGTCACCAACGCCACGTGGGGCGAGTTCTGGCTGAACGAGGGCTTCACCATGTACGCCCAGAGGCGCATCTCCACCGAGGTCTACGGTGCGTGGCCGTGCCTGGCTGTGGGGTGCTGAGCCCTGTGTGGGTCTGGGGTCTGTTCCACGGCTCAGCGCATCCCTCCGGGTGCCAGTGGGGATGGAGCCTGCGCTGCATCTCGGAAGAGGTGATGGGCAGCAGCTGCAAGGCCCTGTGGGGTTCTGTAAACTGGAAAAGAGTAGGTTTAGATTAGATATTGTGAGTTTGGTGAGGCCCTGGCACAGGTGGCTCAGAGAAGCTTTGGCTGCCCCATCCCTGGAAGTGTCCAAGGCCAGGTTGGAAGGGGCTTGGAGCCACCTGGTCTAGTGGAAGGTGTCCCTGCCCATGGCAGAGGGTGGAACAAGATGATCTTTAATGTCCCTTCCAGCCCGAACCAGTCTGTGATTTCTGGTAGCCTTTGCTCTGAGATGGACAGTTCCCTGCAACTCCTGCCAGGAATGTGGGCACTGTGTCCTTGCCTCACCTTCCTCATCCTCCTGCAGCTCCCATGTGGAACTGATACCAGCTGTCCTGAGCTCCCCACTGGACACACAGTCCTGTCCAGAAGCTCGTGTTCTCCCAGCACAATTTGCTCTATCCACATGAATTTAAAGTGGCTCGAAAAATCTCTCACTGCCTGGGGCTGGGTTGCCCCACATGGCTCCTTGCAGCTCTGCCATCCCAGCTCCACACGTATGGGTTTCCTGCTCTCCCAGCTCGTGCACTGATGCTGTTCCTCTCCCGTCGCAGCGCCCGCTGTGCCCGCAGTGCGCAGGGGTCTGGCCGGGCTCCCCGAATGCCTCCGCTTGTCTCTGCCCAGGTTTGCCCTACACCTGCCTGGAGGCTGCCACGGGAAGGGCCCTCCTGCGCCAGCACATGGATGCCACGGGGGAGGAGCATCCCCTCAACAAGCTGCGGGTGGTGATCGAGCCAGGTCTGTGGGGTGTCCCTGGGCTCTGGGGCAGTGGGACAGTGACAGCTGGGCTGGGGGGGCCGGGCTGTTCCGTGGCTGCCAGTAACACCAGCACGGGTGATGGGACCTGGGAGAGACGATGGCTGCAGGAGGGGTGGGATAGGCTGCACCCAGCACAGATGGGGGAATCTTGGTGCATGTGAGGGCTGTGTTGTTTTGCAGGTGGGCAGAAGATACCTGATGGTTTTGCCTTTTTCTAGGTGTCAATCCAGATGACACATACAATGAAACACCCTATGAGAAGGGGTACTGCTTCGTTAGCTACTTGGCGCATCTTGTGGGCAACCAGAGCAAGTTTGATGCCTTCCTCCAGGTGGGTGTGAGCTGCAAAGTCAAAATGCCATGGCAGGAGGCCAGGGTACAGCAGGACCCTGGGAAGGACAGGCTGACAGGGCAGCTGGGGAGAGGAAGAAGAGATGGGAAACAGGAATGTGAATAGGGGAGTAAGATGAAGGCAGAGCCTAGCCTCGTGCTTGCAGCAGGTGCTGGGAATGTTGAGGAGTATCCCTGGGGATGCAGGGGGTTGGGCAGCCCCTGGAGGGAACAGGGGCTGGAATGGGTTCCCCCATGAGGTGGAGCACACAGAGGACTGGGCAGCAGTCTGGGGCAGCAGTCACTGCTGGGGTGAGAGTGTCTGGCACCTGTCCCCACAGGCCTACGTGAACCGGTTCAAGTTCCAGAGCATCACTGCAGACGACACCCTCGAGTTCTTCCTGGAGTACTTCCCAGAGCTGAAGGAGAAAGGCGTGGACTCCATCCCAGGTCAGCACAGCGCCATCCTGGCCAGGGAACAGGGGCTGCCACTTTCCAGCCCCGCTCCTGCAGGTGCCAGAGCAGCCCCTGTCCCCTGGAGCCTTTGGTTTGTGTTTTACTGGAGATGCTGCTGCCAGCCCAGCTCTGTCGGAGCAGGCACGGACAGCACTGGCCAGCTGGGATCAGGCCCAGGCTTGGGCATGTGCCAGCTCAGCCTGATCAGTCCCTGCTCTACACTTGGGTGCTGTTTCATGGACTGTCCGTGACTCAGCCTGGTGAGTCTGGTGAGCACTGGGATCAGGCCCAGCCAGCACTCTGGGCTTGGCCCAGCCTTGCTGGAGATCCAGGCTTGGCAGGAGCTTTCCATGCTGGAGCTCATCCCACTGGTGGTGCTGGGGCTGATACCCACAAGCACAGCCTGAGCCCATGTGTCTGATGGCCCCACCCCATTAGTTTGTGGTGGTCACCATCCTCGGGCAGGTTTGGTGGCACTGGGAGGAGGTGGGGAGCTTTGGGCAGCAGCAGCTGCTGTGGGGCTCAGGACTCTGTTCCCAGCTCTCCCTCCTGCCTCGCTGCAGGGTTTGAATTTGACCGCTGGCTGAACACGCCGGGCTGGCCGCCCTACCTGCCTGACCTGTCACCGGGGCAGCAGCTGATGAGGCCGGCAGAGGAGCTGGCAGAGCTCTGGGCAGCTGACAGCTTGAACATGGAGGCGATTGAAGCCGTGGACATCATGGGCTGGAGGACGTACCAGCTGGTCTATTTCCTGGATCAGGTCCTGCAGAAATCCCCCCTGCCTGAAGGTGAGTGCCAGGGCACTCCCAGGGCTCCGGTGGCCAGAGGAGACACAGGGTGATGTGCCCAAGTCCAGCCAGTTGGCCGGGGATGTGAGGGCACATCGGGGGGACACTCGGGTGTGTGGCCATCAGCCCCTCTCCAACTGCTCTGTGGGTCCTGGTTCCAGGGAAGCCTCAGTTGGTGTGGTGGAGGATGGAGAGCCAGGAGAAGCATGTCCCCAGATTTATGGGGACATGTGCAGTGCTGTTGTCCCCAGGCTGGCTCTGCTGGGCTGTTGTGTCCCCATGTCACTGCAACTCTCCTTGCCCTCTTTGCAGAGGAAACTCCCCCCACTTTGTGCTGGCACCCTGAGCCACCAGCACGCAGCCCTGAAGGGCTGCCCAGCCTGGGCAAGGGACTGTCCTGCCCAGAGCCAGCAAGTGCCTGGGGTGCTCCAGAGCTGGGGGTGGGGGGCACTTGGGCAGGGGCCAGGGCTGAGCCGAGGCCGGGAGGATCCCAGAGAATTTGCAGCACAGCTGGGATGGACTCACAGGGTTCCCTGGGAGCAGGGGCTGGGAGCTGGGTCAGAGCCCTGTGGGGGATGGTGACTGCTCCCCTCTCACAGGAAATGTGAAAAGGCTGAGCAAGATGTACCCCAAGATCTCCAAGGCCCAGAACGCTGAGCTGCGACTGCGCTGGTGCCAGATTGTCCTCAAGAACAACCTGGAGGCTGAGTACAGCAAAGTCAAGGACTTCCTGCACAGCCAGGTTTGTCCCTGGGCACTGGTGGCAGGGGTTGGCTCTTGCTTTTGATAATCCCACAGGATGGTTTGGTTTGGGAAGGGACCTTAAAGCTCATTTTATTCCACCGCATGCCATGGGCAGGGACACCTTCCACTAGACCAGGTGGCTCCAAGCCCCATCCAACCTGGCCTTGGACACTTCCAGGGCTGTGCCAGGGCCTCACCATCCTCACAGGGAAGAATTTCTTGTCAATATCCCATCTAACCCTGCCCTCTGACAGTGGGAAGCCATTCCCCCTTGTCCTGTCACTCCAAAGTCCCTCTCCAGCTCTCTTGGCACTGGAAGGGGCTCTGAGGTCTCCCTGGAACCTTCTCTTCTCCAGGTGAACACCCTAACTCTCCCAGCCTGGCCCCAGAGCAGAGGTGCTCCAGCCCTCAGAGCAGCTCCATGGACTCCCCTGGACCTGCTCTGTCCATGTGTGTCTTGTGCTGGAGACTCCAGAGCTGGATACAGTGCTCCAGTGTTGGGGTCTTATGAGAGGGCAGAATTTCCCCCTCACCTGCTGCCTACACTGCTGGGGATGAGCCTAGGCCACAGTTGGCTTTCCAGGCTGGGAGAGCCCATGGCCAGGTCACACCTAATTTGTCACCCAAGTCCTTCTCTGAAGGGCTGCTCTGACCCAGGTGCAGGATCCTGCATTTGGCCTTGCTGAACTTCATGAGCTTCTCAGGGTCTGCTCCTTCTCCAGGGTTCAGGTGTTCTCCCCTCCCCAGGTGCTGCGGTGCCAAGGGCTGCTCACGGCAACATTCCGCAGCCTGTCCCATTTGCCATGTGCTCAGTGCCTCGCTAAGGGCAGGGCGATGCCGGGGACAGGGGGAATGGGGCCGTCACCGCTGGGGCCGGGGCGGGGTCGGGCCCTCACTGCGCCGTGTCTCCGCAGGGCAAGCAGAAGTACACGCTGCCCCTGTACCGCGCCATGTGGGGTGGCTCCGAGGCCACGCGGGCCCTGGCCATGGAGACCTTCTCTGCCACGGCCCCCCAGCTCCACGTCAACGTGCAGAACTACGTCAAGAAGATCCTGGGCTTGGGGGGGGCTGAGGCCTGAGGCAGCCTGGGCTCTGCCCCCTCCGCCAGTGTTCCTGCTGGCAGGACCTCAGTGCCTCCCTCTCACATTTCCTTATTAAAATGTGTAATTTTTTCTCTGTGTTCTTCCTGTTCCCAGTGAGCCATTGGCCACCTTAGAGTGACTCCCTGCCCCACTGCCAGCCCTGCTCTGGGGACTTGGGGTGCTGCTGGCTTCTCCTGGTGCTGGCACTGGAGGGCTGGGCTTGGCCTTAGTGCCTGCAGGGCTGCAGCAGGTCCTGGCCCTGATCCGTACTGCTCCTTGCTAGGCTCCTGCCCAGCTGTCACAGGTGTGACAGTGGGGACATGGAGAGCTGGTGCAGTGTGGCAAAGCTGGGACCTCCTGGCTCCAGTGCCCTGACATGCTGCTCCAGAGGAGCTAGGGATTGCTTCTCCACCTTGCTTTTTGCCACCACGCTGGGGCTCACACTGGGTTGGAGGAAAGGGGTGCTCATGCTCTCCCACCAGCAAGTCCCAAGAACTTTAATGAGCCAGTGGGGCCTGCATGTGGCAGAGACTGTAGGAATAAGACAAAGCTGGACAGCCACAATGTTCTTTATTCCTTACCAAATGCAGGGATATGACTGCACAAATTCCAGTACAGAACTGCCCAAGGCTGCAGGAGCATCAGTAACCTGAGAGCCTGCTGGCCATATTGATAACAAGGTGGTGATAACAAGAGCATCTAACTGCCCTGGGAAGCTCATGTGTACCCCACAGTCTCCCATCCTGCAATCTCCTAGGAAACTGGGGGGTGTGCTGTCAGAGAGGTGCACGGTCCCAGCACTTGCACAACAGCAGCCCAGAGGTAAATCTCAATGGGCTACAAGTGTTCACAGTAAATCTCTGACCCAGCACTGTGGTTCCCTACAGCCATGACTGAGCCCAACCCCCCGCAAAGCCAAGACCCTGCAGTGCCCGCTGCTCAGGGGGTGCGGAGGTTGTGCATTTCCTCACAAGTGGGTTCAAGATTTAAAGAGGGCTGGTTATGGCATGTTCAGCCTGAGAGAATGAGGCTTCCCTGGGCAATGGGTGTCCTCTAGTGGATCAGCATTACTGGAAATAGACTGTAGTGTTGTTACAAGCTGCAGGGCAGAACCTTTCTCCAACTGCCAACCTGGTTTTCCAGGGAACACAGAGCAGCTGTCAGTACAATTATCATGACCTCTGGTAAGAGACTCCACTATCTATGAGGAGACTCATCTGGAAACAATCCCTCTGGTTTAAAAGGTGCCCGTGGCTCTCAGAAGCACCTGTCACATCTGGTCTGACTCACCTGAGCAGGCCAAGGGAGACAGACAGGGTGGTCCCTGGAGCACTTCCCTTGGATTGAATCCGTGATGCATTCTCCATTGCCCAGACTGAAGTCCTCGTGGCACGTGCAGGTGTGTCAGGCTGTGGGATGCTGACGAGGAGCTCACAACTGCTAATCCAGGAACACTTCACTGAATGAAAATCATGGCTGCACAGGTGGGAGTGTGAGGGCTGGGAGCTGCATGTCTCAACAGAGATCCTGCACCAGTCAGCTTCAGACAAGCAGAGAGCAGCCCCTGCAGCTGGAGCAGGACAAGGTTTTGATTCCCACCTTGTCACTCCCTCCCAGGGCAACCCCAAGGACTCTGGGCAGGGCTGGGACAGTTCCACCACCCGACACTCTACCAACACCACAGTTTTGGTGCTCTCCAACCAACACCATCCAGCTGTGAGGAGAGGTGGGAAGCATCCAGCACAGAGCTGGGGGCTGCAAGGGAAGGGAACAGCAGCTGCCTCTGCACGGGCTGGGAATGGCATTCTGCCTTCATTCACCTTCCTGCAAAGGCAAGGGCTCACAGAGACACTTCAGTATAAAATTAGTAACAAGATGTAACACACTTATTTTTAACAATGTGACCTTCATCAAGCGCAGGACGTTTTTTGCTTAATTTTCTTCCAGAATGAAATCCAAGTCAATCATAAAATGCCAGGAGAATATGTTAATTCTTTATTAATAAATAGATTTAGAAAGGCTTAGCAAGACAGGATTAATGGATTTGATGGTCAGAGGGGACTGCTATAATCTTCCAGTCTGACCTGCTGCAGAGCATAGGTCTGGATTCCTGCAGCCCACCAATCCAGGCAGCTGCACAGGGGCTTATCTGTTAATCCACACCATGGAGTCTCTGAAAAGTCACTACATTCTGGTCCAAGGGCCAGTTCCCTGTGAACACCACGCGCTCTTGTTCCCAGTTTCATTCTGACTTCCCCTTACAGCCCTCGGGCTGGGTCAGCTGAAGCTCTTTAAATAGTATTCTTTAAATATTGTGTTTCAAAGGATTAGTGACTCTTACTCATGACTGCTTGATTTTACAGTATGAAAGTAATAATGGGCTTGATTATGAACTTAGTAACTCCCCAAACCATGTGGAATTAATTCACCCCTGCAATGATTTCAAGTCTACATTTGGGTAACAAATGTAACGAAGTCCAACCGTTGCACAAAGGTACAAACCCAGCAAATCCAGAGAGAGCACCTCAGCTGTCCCTGTTCCTCCAGGGCTGCTGTAGTGTGCAGACGCTGAGCTACTCCATATGCAACAGTAAACCAGAGCCAGCCCTAAAGTGCCAGTGTTTTTCAGGAACAAATGAGAAGGTGGTTTTCCAAGGCATGTCATATGTCTGCGCTCAGCTCTGCACACTGCTTGTCTGAGATGTGGGTAGCTAAGGAATCTATGATGTCAAGGAGGAGGAGCTGACTGAGCGAGCGGAGATTTGGCAACTTGGAGACCTTCAAGGAAAACAAAACAGAAAAAACAGGAAGAAATTAAAACCCTCCCCAAATCACAGCTCATGTATTACCCTTTTACCCTTGGCACCCCATAGCAAGTCTGTCTGGGCACAGATGGTGCGAGATCCTAGCTGTGGGGCTGGGCTGCAGGGAACAGACCACGGGCTCCAGTCAGGGCTTAGAACCAAATTCAGACTGCTGGGAGTGGAGAGCAGCAGGAACCTGCCCCCAGAGCTGCCCCTCTGTTGGCACTGACAGCCCCACTGCTACAAGACACTGACTGAGCACTCTCTTAAGAGCCGTGCTGATCAGCCTGAGCTCAGATCTGTGGTTTTGCACTGAAAATGTGACTCAGGGCCTGATCCCTTTGCTGCTGTGCTCCTGAGAAAAAGCTCTTCTCAGTATCCATGCTGGTTCTGCTGGCATTCTTCCTGCAGTCAAAGCAGGTCACTGGAGCACTTGCCAACAAAAACCTCCACCACATCAGATAGACGAGAATCTACAACAAACTTTATGCTTTTGGACTGTTCAGAAGCTCAACTGTTAGCAAAAAGGAGCTCTACACATTCCTTCCTTCTCCTCAACCTCATGGTAAAGAGCCAGTAATCCCTCTGTCTAGAGGCACTAACACACACCCAGACTCCAGGCAGACTGTGCCCAAGCCCTCACTCACCCTCCTTACCTGAACTGACACTATCCCCTCGCTCTAGGGAGCTGCACTGGGATAAAGAATAAAGATGTCCTGAGCAACCTTTGAAGGCCAGGAGGGAAATGGCTGAGGAGGCTTTCAGGAAGAGCTCAGGATGTGCTTGTAGCAATATCCCCAGTCTAAGGATCTGCCAGGACTGGGAGAGAGACCCCTTTGCACTGGTGGGATCCTGCCCCCACCCAAGGCACACACTGCAGAACAGATGAAGGTGTCATTGCAAACATGTCACAACAGCAGGTTTATTAGGGCTTTTGCACAACACTGACACACAAGAGCCTGAAAACACATTGCCCAAAGCAGTGAACCTCTGGGAAACAGCTCTTCAGTAATGCTCCTGCTGTGGGGAAAACTCCTTAACAGTCCAAATCCAGAACAGCATTAAGTAACTGGAAAAACAGGAGATCCCACAGCCAGGGACCCAGCCTGCCTGAGCTCTGGTGACCCACCAGGCTTGTGCCCAAGAACAAATCCTCCTCAGAGCCCGTGGCTGGCCCAGAGCAGAGCAGAGAGTGTCTGTGCCCAGCCACACTGAGTCACCCAGCCCAGGCCAAGAATCACACACTGAGGCCTCTCAGGCCAAGGGAAAACATTGCATAATTGAGATTTCTCCGTGCACATCTGCTTGACAGTCTTCCAGCCACGTTTTGATGAACACTGTTCTACCAGTCAACAGTTTAAATATAAAACATTTCCCCACATCCTGGTGAGGAAGTACAGCTGAGGAACGCCCTCCAGCTCCCATCACTGCCTCCCAGTGTTGTAATGTCCATTTCCCCCTGCACGTTCTGGGGAGAATCACACCTCTTTGTCTTCCTGTGGCCTCCACTGGGAAGCGATACTGCGATATTTCAGCCCCCAGCGGCTGCAAGGCACTGACCCCAACCCCAGGGATGTACTGTACATGTCCTGTCCTGTCCAGTGGGACCAGTCCCCATCCCTGCTGAACTGGGCTGCTCCACAGGACTCATGGGGCCAGAAGAAAACAGACAGGATGAATGAAGGCAGGGGCTACAACCTCCTGCTGTGGACTCTCCTCTGGGAGTGATTTCTGGATGCTGGCTCCACTCTCAATGCTTTTCATGCAATTTCAGTTATTTCTGAATGTAAAATGCGTCTTGCTCCAGCAACTTTGGCATTTAACGAAGAGCCTGAACACCATCCTGTCTCCTCTCCAGACACTAATGGGACATAGCAGTGCTCTTCTTCCCCAGGAGGATTATGAGCTTAAATATACAAAGGAGAGAGAGAGCTACTTGAATATTAACTAGGGAATTATTATCAGTATGTGTGTAGCATCCAGAAATCCCAATTCCTATGATTTAGCTACCTATTTCAGCAATGCTAATAAGAAGAGCAATGAACGGATGACATGCTGGGGAACTCTCATGGAGGGATCACATCTCATAGGAACAATTAAATGACAATATCCTTATTCTCTCAAGTGAGGACAGGAGTATCAGCACATTGGGCTCTTGACCTTTCCTGCCATGAATGCATAATCCCATCAAATCAGAACCATACAATTTTTAAGATTGGAAAGGACCTCTAAGACCATAGAGTCCAACTGTTGAGTATGGAAATCACAGAGAGCCCAGCCAGGACATGGTAATTTGTTTTAGAGCACATGATAATAAAACATGTATGACAGAGAATACTTCAAGTGGAGTATGAGGAGCACACTGATAACTGCTAGTGAGGGAGAGATTTGTGCCCTCAATATACAACAAACTTACCCTGCTTTGCATGGCACAAAATTAACAGTTGGAAAAACAGGAAATGAAAGCAATTTTGGGTAACTTCTGCTTGGAAGGGCTTCACATTTCTAGACTAGCTTGTTCTAGTCTTTAATGTACTTTGGTGTGAGAAATGTGCCTAGCAGTCCCGTCAGCGAGTGTCAGTAACATGCAGCCAGCTCTCAGCTGTCTCACATGAGGAAGAATTAAACTGATTTTTATATGAACATGTCTTTAACCAAGGCAGTGACAGAGGACAGCAGCTCTCAAAAGCCACAGAAAAGATGCAACCAACCTTGGTGAACTGGTGAACGATGATGTGCAGGCAGTGCCTCTTCATGTCCAGGGCCTGGGTCTTGTCAGCTGCCTCTAAAATCTAGAGGAGGAGCAAAAAAATGATTTCTTTTCTGCACAGCTCAGATGCACAAACAGTCCTGACCCAGAGCAGGTAACTCCTCTTAGCTAGGGAACATCTCCACTTTGCCTTACAAACTGAATATTTTCTGAACTATTGAAAAATAAGCCTTGGATTTAAAATGCATGGAGTCTTCAAGAGCTAATCAGCAGGACTTGCTTCTGCTTGTGCTGCAGAGGTGCAGGCTGCCTACCTGGGAGCCAGCACTGGCTTTCTTACCACAAAATATCTTTTGTTAGCTCAAACTCCACTGCAAGATCCTGTCAGCATCACTGATAAAACAAGACTAAAGTCTGTCACCTGCACACCACCATTTGCCCTGGAACAAATGTCTGCCAAAAAGGGTTTACAGTTAAGTGCTGAGCACATGGTCATCTTGAACAGACCTTTAGAAACACAGTTCTGCAATGGGGGATGAGAGCTCAGGAGGAGCCAGGTGAGCAGTACCTTCCTACAGCACAGGAACAGAAGTGACACAGTATCAGGTAAGGAACAATGCTGCTGAAGGCTGGGCTCCCACACATGTCATCACATAGGGCCACTGCCACTGGAAGGGTCTGGGCAGTCTCAGTGAGCTGGCACTGGGGGTACCCACTTGACCAGACCCCTTGGCTTTCCTCTAAGTGACTACCTGAAGTGCTTGGGGACAATTACCTGGAGCACATTCTCCACTGTGACATTCATTTCCAGGTTCTGCTTACAGTAGGCCTGGAGCCTGTTGTTGGAGAAGCCGTAATAGTAAGGTGCTGCAAAGAGGTATCTGTTCATTCCATTGAGGAAAAAACCAGAAAGCGAAGGTGAGAGCGCTGAGGGCAAACAAATCCCTGTGAGGAGTGGGAGCAGAGCCTGCTGGTGCCCCCGACAGACCACCCCCCAGGCTGTGCCAGCAACCCAAAGCAAAAGGAAGGTGACCTGCTGGACATGCACTCAGACAGATCCTCCAATTCCTTGGAATCTAAGGATACAGGGAGTCCTCAGGAGGCATGTTCACTTCTCCATAATAGATGTATCTGAGCATGGACTCGAACGCTTGCTTGCTGGGAACCATTTCACCTATAGAAATGTTCACTTGCCCATCCTCTGGCATGAAGGAACGGAACATGGCTTCAAAGTAACTGGAAAGGGAAATAAAACTGATATAACACATTGTGCAGACAAATGGTTTAACCCAGTATTGTTCAGAGGCTGCTATTCAGAATTGCAGCTTCCAAAGCAACAAATTCAGGTGACAACCTGGGCAAAAACACTGCTCATTTATTTTTTCATGTATGTCTGCCAGTGAAAACTCCAAATATAATCCCCCCAATTACCATCAGAACTACCTGAAATTTGTCTGTTTCTTGAAAATTAGGACACATGGTGCTTTGATTTTTTCTCTAATTTGCATAAGACCCAGCAGAGAGCTTAAAGCATTATGAATTTCCTTGGTATCTACAGGCTGCCAATCATCAGGGCTGTTTTAAGAGCTGTGAAATGCTTCTGGTAAAATACCACAGTAACTAATACTGAATATTGTTAGGGCTTTTTCTGGGAAAAAATTGTGACCATATTTGAAATAGAGATTTTATGTGAACACTTAATGCTTGGTGGAACATAAGGTGCAGGTCCACAGAACACACAAGTGCAGGACAAATCCACTTCACCCACGCCCTGAGGAGGGAGAACAGTCCCACCATTAGCAGGGTGGGCTCCTTTCTCTGCATAAAGCATGAGAATACTCTAGTCTCTGTCATGCACCATTTTTGTTATGTTTATTCATAACCAGTCTTAAATACCAGAAAGTGAGGAAGAAATTCAAGTTCCACATGATAAAATACGAATTGTTCACTGTCAGAAGGCTCCTTCTGACCTCAGTGGACATCTGTTACTTTCCACTTCACTGAAACCACCTTATGTTTTCCACCCTTTTTCCCTTCCCATGATTTTACAGATGCTTTGTCTTGCAGTGCAGCTTCTCACACACCCTCTGCAGAATCCCTGCAGTTCTAATTTCTTCCTATCTTTCCCTGCTGGGTATCAAATGGAAAAAAAAAATGTAATCACTGCTGCTTAAAGGCTTATTACACTCATTGAGCAAAGCTCTGTCTTAACACTTCAGGCAGATTTAAGTTCCTCCCTGTCTTCTAAACCAAGCCAGCTGAGCACAGACTGCCCAGCCCTGCACTGTCCTTCATACACACTCTTGGCAGAGTGTTAGGAGCAGGGCTCACCTGGAGCGAGCTGCCAGGATGGCTTTGTGGGCTGGCCGTGGGTGCCCATCTAGGAGCAGGATGATATCACAGAATTCAGTCCCAGCTCCTTCCAGGTAAGCCTTCATGTCCTGAATTAAAGATGTTCCTGAAATTAAACATAATGAAATAAAGACATGATAGTTCCAGGTGATCAGGTACTATCAAACTAATACATGGCCAAGCTGGAGCTCCAGCCCCTCTTTCCTTTGGGACTCTCACTGTGAATTTGAGTCAAATCCTTCCTCATAATCTTGGAGCAAAATGAGCTTCATCCTTCCCCACTACAGCTGATTCCCTACTGCCCCTCCCAGAACCAAACCTGTCAGCTCTGCTTTCTGCCACTGACAGCAAACTCCAGCTGTGGCCAACTGACATGTGCTCTCTACAGATATGAAAGCTGTTTTTTCCCCTCCCTTTGCACTGTTTCCAAGTAATTTTGTGTCCCAGATTGAAAGGCAAGATGTATTCTATTTGCCATCTGTATGGCAGTTGTCTTCTGTTAAGCGGGCAGTTTCCTTAACTTCCACAACCAATCCTCTCTCAGGGGAGACATCTGCTGATAATGGGCTACTGAATGTCACTGCGTGACTCATAAGAACTGGAACATCCCATTGGGAGATGCTCCGTCCAGAAGGAGGAGCCAAGCATTCCTACCGGGATATAATCTTGAGTTTCTGGAACACCAGCACGGCTTTTCCTGCATTGGATTTTCCTAGAGGAACAGCTGCCTCTTCCACTGCCTCTTCAGAGGAAGACTACACCTTTTTCTATAGGATCACTGCCCCAACAGAACCACACCTGACACTCCAAGAAGACTGCAGTCATAATTCCCAGTTGGACTGCAGCCAACACCCTGACTAACAGGGTGTCAGGTCGTATTCTGACTCTGTCAGTGTTGTTTTGGTTTACTGCATTGTTTATTTAATATTTTTATTTTCTTCCCTAATAAAGAACTGTTATTCCTGCTCCCATATTTTTGCCTGAGAGCCCCTTAATTTCAAATTTATAACAATTTGGAGGGAAGGGGTCTACATTTTTCCCTTTCAGGGGAGGCTCCTGCCTTCCTTAGCAGACACCTGTCTTTCCAAACCAAGACATTTTGCATCTTAATGAAAAATCTTTCCCAAATCAGCAACAAAGGTTTTTTTTAATCCAATATTGTAATCAACCTTTGTAAATACACAACTAAGAAATAGAGCACATCCAAGTCTGCTCCAAACTCACTCATATTTTCAAAGTTCATCTTTCAGTTTTTAATGTTTGGGTCTCTCACACCATTCTAGCTCTAGATACAGAACTGGCTGTGCCACCTTCCAGCCAGTGCACCTCACCTCCCTGGGACAAATGCCAGCCAAAGCCTTTCTACTTGACTTTCCAGGACTAGCTTCCTTCTCTTTCTCTTCAGTTCCCAATTATTTTTGTGCAGCATTCCACACCAACACTGCCAATGCCTCTGAACTTTGTGGCCTTAGAAAATTTCATTATTACATTCCTTGTGTTGCGTGTCAGGATGTTAAAATGTTGAGGAAGACGAGTCCCAGATCAGCCTCTGACGAATTTCACAATAAAACTGTAAATCACATCTTTCTCTTCTCCTCCCTATCTCCTGTTCCTTTCACACAGGCACCCAGAGCAGTGCCTCATTCACAAGATCCTCTTCCTTCCTCCTGCTCCTCCTTGGTGAACACCTTCAAGCAGACTGTTTCCCTGCTCAGCTCTGTCACCCTTCAGCCACTTATAGTGACTGTCCACTGCCTTTTTTTGGATAATTCTTTATACCCTTCTGCTCCTTCTCTCATGTCTCTGAATAGGATCAGGATGGTTTATTGCAAGAACACAATCCCATGTACTTTGATAGGACACTGTTCTGATTGAACCTCACTGTGAAAAGAACTGTTGTGCTTCGTCTCAGTCCAGGAGAGAGCATGAGCAGTTATCCCAACTGGGAACTGGTGGGCTGCAGAGGGCTGATTCCCACACATCTCCCCAGGCTAAACAAACCATTAGCAAAGCCAATCCAGCAGATGGAATGACTCCATAAGGCAGGAAGGTTACCGATGTCGAGCGGCTGGTCAGAGTGTGTTCGGACAGGAGGCTGCTGCTTTCTCCGCACAATCTCCACAATGAGGGATGAAGAAAGATGCTCAAACTCCTTCATCATTATGACTTGATTAAAATGGGATTCCTTCACCACAAAGTTCAGGCAATGTTCCTTAAAAATGTACCAATATTAATTACGAAATGTATGGTTTATTGTTTGAAGTCATCTTACAGCATCCCATAAATATTCCATGTTACATATGCTATCAACCATCCTTTCCTTTGAACCTCCACATGGATCCTGCAGCTGGAACTATCCAACAGTGATATCCTTATCCATTCTAAATGACCATTTAGGCTCCTCCTTGAACAGGAAATTCAGGACAATTCTAAGCATCTAGAAAAATTTGACTAGAAATATTAACAAGGAAGAGATTAACTGCCCATTGAGCTGCTCCAAAGCTTTCTAAAACAGGAATCTCAGGAGATACTGAAAATTTAACGGAGATAATGAAGATTGATGCTACCTCATAATAACTTTTAACATAATTAGAAAACAAAAGTTAATTTAAAGGGTCAAGAGATCTTAACTCTTGACACTCTCCATCAAGGGTCCAAAGAGCTTACAGGATTCCTTGTCTGGGTTTTGCCCGAATCTTTTCCATAAACGCAGCAAACAGTTCAAGAGCTCTGGAAGGCTCTTGTGTAATAAACTTACAAAAATCAGTGTGGTGAAATGGTAACAAATGAACCAGACCTAATGCTAAAGAGTTAGAGACAAAAAAAGGGCATTTTATTTCCCAGTATGAACTAAGGCTTCCCCTCATTCCACTTTTATAAGCCATAAATCAGCTCACCAAAAGGTGGGTACAAGTTCACCCAAAGAATCATTACTACTGTCTGTTTCTGCCAGTGTATTCCACCTGGGATCCAAAGGTATCTGTCAGGAGTCACCCGTGAAACATTTTAAATCATGACTGGGATGGCAGAAAGAACAGCTTTCTACAGAGGACCCACCCATGAGGACTGATGAGTACCTGAGCAGACAGGATGCCAGCTCAGGGTGATCCTGCCTGACTGGAGCCATGTGCAAGAGCCCCTGTCACTCCAGAGGTAGCCAGAGCAGGTGGGGACACCAGATCCACCAATGCTTGAGCTCCTGGGCAGATGATGGCACCATGATGCCATGCACCAAAGGCTGTGCTGGCATTTACACACTTGCTGCTGGCCCTGCTGCTTCCTCCTGGAGGTATTTCCTCTCCCAAATCCAGAGCACACAGTGCCTGAGGAAGTGCTGGTGCATACTGGTTTCTCCAGCCTCACTGTGCTTGCAGCCACCAGCAATATGGTCACTGGTGTGCACAGGCTGAACATCATGAGCAGGTATTGCACGGTCCTGCTCTGGCTCTGGGACTGGGGACAGGAGTTGCTTCCCTGCAGGTTCAGCAGAACTGGCTCTGGGCACTGCTCTGGGATCAGCACAGCCAGCACCTCTTGGGCTGCAGCCAGAGGTCAACTCTACCCTGACTGTCACACCCAAAAGCCTCTCACCCACCACAGAGACAGTGAATCACTGGCACATTTTGTTTTTCAGTGCAAAGGCCTGACAACAGTTTCGTTTTTCCATCTAGAAAATGAAAGAACCTATCTGCAGTGTCAGTATATATAACACAGCAAGACCAGGAAATGCACTGCTTCCATCTTGCTGCAGCAAGAGGGAACTGATGAAGAGCCAAAGTCACTCTGCCCTTGACATTCTACAAAGCAGATATGCAAAAATATTGAGCATGTATTGAAAAAGCCTACATAATATCACAAGCTACTGTAGGACAACCCATGCTAAATATACTAAAGCAACTGTAATTAAAGGAATGATGAATGTGCAAAAGCAGATACCTTTGTCCAAATGTTAATTACATCATTAAAAAAAAAATCTTATTAGTTACTTTGTATGCAGAATGTGATTACCTTTAGCTGATCCAGCTGAAGCTTGTTAGCATTCTCACACACAATGAGCACATTCTGCAGATCTACAGATGCTTCGATATACTGAAGGCAGAGCTGTTCCAGCCGAGAGAGCTTGAAGTTTAAGGCCAGCTTGTACACATCCATAATGAGTAACACATCCTGCACATGACCTGAAATTGCAAGAGGGGAAACTGCTGGAGAGCTCAGAGAACAAAGAGAGGAACCCTTCTGAAAGTATTTTTTATATCAGCTGGAGAAATCAGAATAGTAGAACAGGCAGTGGCTGCAGTATTTTTATAGAGAAAATAATTCTATTCCTGGTTAGATAAAATCTTAATCAATACTAGAAGAGGAGGTTCAGAATTGAAGCATACAAAAGACAAAGATTTTGTGACAATCTGGATCACAGGTTTTTGAAACCCTCCAAAGAAAGTGAAGTGATTCTCTAAAATCCCTGATAAGGCCCAGAGCTTGCAGCCCAATTTCTCACAGTGCCCAGCTGCCAACAGCCCTGCCAGAGTCCTTGGGTTTTACGCAGTATTAACAATCAGCTCCCTGATTCTGACAGACTCTGATGAAGGTACTCTGTGCTTTCACTCTGTGCTTCAGCCTGCACAGACCCACAGCTGGTCTGCAAGGGCCAAAGTGAGAGGGCAGAGGAGACCCTTGTAGGCCACTGCAATGGCACTACTGGGACACCAACTCAAGGAATAATCCCCCATGGCCTTTGCTTTCCTCACAGAAGATCTCTGCCCATCTGCTCTAACTACTTTTTAATAGAGAAAAGCCCTCTCACATGTCATGTGCCTTCCCTGTGTCTAATTGGAAAATCCTATTTGATGAGCATGCCCAATTCCATTAGCTCAGCCTCTGGATGGCTCCCCAGGGTGCTGCTCTCTGAGCTGAGAGGAGCAACTAGGAATACAAATGAGCAGGGTAGGGCCCATGGAGGATCCCAGCAGAAGGGGGAGCACCAGGGAGAACCCTCATGGGTTGGGGAACAGGGGCAGGCTGCCTGGGAAGCCTGTAACAATGGGAAGAGCTCAGGGGTCCAAGCCTTCCCTTGGCCTCAAGCTGTCCCAAGGTTAGGGTACCAAGGATCACTGAATGGCTGGGAGCAGGATCTGGCAATGTCAGCAGAATCCAGGGAGCACATCCCTCACCCCAGTCAGTGGGATCTTTCTCAGACAGGGAAAGCCTTGGCATAAATGGATACGTGTCACTTTTTTCCTGAGAATTATCTTTGCAGAAAGCGAAGCTCTTGGAGTGAAGCTGAAGCAAAGTTCAGTGCTAGGACAGCTGTACCTCACTGTGCTTCACATGCCATGGCTGCAGCTTCCCCAGCCCCAGCAGCTGGAGCTCCTCGCTGTATTCAGCTGTATCCAGCCTCCCTCCCTCCCACTGCCCCACAGCCCTCACCACTCACACAGCCAGGAGCTGGAGTCCCTGTGTGGAAGCTGCAAGAACTCTGGCTGTTACTTCCCCACCCACAAGAGTTTTTAACTCGGAGAACTCCAATAAATGCACCAAACGGATTTTTCCTTCCTTGAGGTATTCCTTCAGATTGGATTTTTAACACGTGATAAATATTAGCTTACACACCTTTCTGTGTGGGCTCAGTTTAAAATGGATCAGAACAATATCAGAAAAAGGAAATAAGCCAAGCCAGGATAAGATACACGATCCTTCCAAGCAGGATGCTGTGATGTTCAAAATACTACAATAATTTTGTTTGTTTGGGACTTTTTACACCTTTTGGAATGACCAAGAACTCATTCTTCCTTGATATTTGAAAATAAATAGGGAATTAGGGGAAAAAAAAGCATAGTTAGTACGCTCTGATAAAAATCTGCTTTTTGGTTAATCTCAGGTTAGTAATTAAGTGCTCAGAACAGGACTGATCACCTGCAAATGCTGGATCCTGCTGCTTCTGAACACGTTTGCCCCCCTCCCCTCCCTAGTGCCAGTGTTACTTCACCCTGCTGCCCTACCTTTGCGGGGATACTTTATCTTATCTGTGTACAGGAACTGCATGAGCACCTCAAAGGGCTGGGCCTCGGCCTCTCGGATGGGCACTTCCAGCAGTGGCTGCAGTCGGCACAGCTTGACATTCCCACCAATCCCATCCTTCTGGCATGTGGTGTGTCCCTCCTCTTCAATGTCTTGCTTTGATTTCTAATGAAACAGAAAAACCACCCAAACATGGCACAAGCCTGTGCCAGTTCACACAAGTTACCACCAAACCAGAGGATCCTTCTCCTTACTCCACATTCTTCAAGACCCAGGATCTCTTTAGCTTCATGATTTTCTTGAAGATAACAAGGAATTCATGTCTTAGACTTACTGTTCCATATCCTGGGATACACATGGATGAGAACACAACTAAGCTCCTGGATGCAGGTCAGAAGCAGGACATCAGAGCAAGGAATGAACAAACTGCGCTGAACTCACATTTCTGCCTACAGCAGGGACAGCCTCACTCTGTGAAGGAGGGACAAGTGGGAGTAGATTCCACAAACCCTGCCTTGCAAAGGCAGAGCACAAAGTGCTGCACAGAAGTATTTTAAAGCACTCTGTTACTTCAAATTTCACTTTGACAGCATTTTTCCACAGCCTTTCCAGTGGCAAAACAATTAACTGGGGGGCAGTGAGACATCCACATCTTATTGCAGATTGTGTGTTACTACCTCCCCAAAGGTCATTAAATGTTTGCTGCTGAAAAGCTAGAAGTAGTCAAAATTAATAGACAGTGATTAGAGGCACCAGACTTTCACATCTGGAAAAAGTAAAAAAAATACAAAGGTTAAGGGAACAGAGGCAGCTGAAACCCTTAGCATTGTCTTTCTTCCCTCTAATCTGTCTGATCTTGTGAGCCATCCCCATGACACAGCTCTTACCTCCCCCACAGGGAAGGGTACCCAAACCTCTCTGGGGCATTCCACAAGATTAGACCTCAGACAGCTACGAGAGCTTCCAAGAACCACACTGTCAAATCCAGATAACTGGATTAACTCTGGCTCCTCCATGTTACACTCCTGATACACATCCAGTAGTCTTACTTAATACTAATGATCTTTTTTATTTTACTTGCTCAAGAGCACCTTAGCATCAGACACTGCTCCTGTCCTCCAGCTGTCTCAACAGATATTACTTTTCTCCTGACAACTTTATTCCCAAACCTGGGTACAATAAGCCTTACCTTGCTACAAGGCTACTTTTCCAAAATACTCACCTGTTTCACCCTCTCCCTGGCCTGCATGATTTTCTTTTTCAGCCACTTGCAGCGAGCGGTGACGATCGCAGTGTGCCCTCGGACTCGCTCCTCCTTCTGCCAAAGGCAAAGGTAGAAGTGACATTCAACTTTTATCCCCAAATCACATGGTCATGGCAGATGGCAGAAGTCACAGAAACCTGGGCTGAACCCCAGGTTACAATACATTTCAAGTTAAAGGCAACATTACATCTGCTCTGCACACACAGATGAAATTCAACACCAATTTCCCCAAAGGCTAATGGCAAACACCATTTGGGAAAGAGCCTGTGTCACATTCGCTGAGTGGAAGCTGCTGTGTCACATATAGTGCTTTTTATTCTTGCATCTGATTTTCTGTTTAATTTTCCCTTTTCAAAATAACAGTATGGTTTTTGCTATTGTTTGCCATAATTTATTTCACCTAATTTATTGTTGAGGATCTGTTCTCTGAGCTTTGCAAAGCTTTTTCTGACTTTTTCTTTTGGCAAAAGGAATGCAGGTAAGTTCAAATTTCTCATGTTTATCTTCAGAAAACCTGTTCTCTGTTAAATTTTTAAACTGTTTGCATTACTAGAGAACCATTCCGCTGTACTGCTTTTTCTCATTCTCTTTTATTTCAGTAATTAAAAATGGCTCTTGAAATGATAATGGGTTTGAAAAACATTGACCTGCCTTCCTAGAAGACAACTGGGACCTGGGAGTCATTGGTAAATTTTCATATTGCAACTCTATATAACATGCTTTGATAAATTCAGGTTAAGTCTTCTCAGCTTAAAAGTTTCTTCTCCATTGCAGCTTTAAAAAATTATCTGGATCAGTGAAACTTACTAAACCAGGCAGACAGTTCACCAGTGATTCATTCCCAGGGTTTTTGGCACAACCACTGCACAATTTGCTTTTTCCCAGCAAACACACCACACACACAGTAACACCCCCATTGGCACCTCTCCAATAAATTCTACTCACCTCTCCCAAAACAAACTCCAAGTCACTGAACTGTCTGTTTTCCCACAGCCTTCCATAGTCTTCATGGAGAGTGCATTTAGGGTAACAAGAAAACTAAAAAAATAAAACCCCACAGAAGACAGAATTAATTTCAGTGGCTATATAAACTTCAAATCTCACATCACTCTGAAGCAGAGGAGCCTGAGGTCAGATCTCCTCAGGGTCTGCAGCTTCCTCCTGAGGGGCAGTGGATGGACAGCTCTGATCTCTGCTCTCTGACCAGGGACCAAGGGAATGGCTGGGGCTGTGTCAGGGGAGGGTTAGGCTGGACATCAGGGAAAGGTTCTTCCCCCAGAGGGTGCTGGGCACTGCCCAGGCTCCCCAGGGAATGGGCACAGCCCAGAGGCTGCCAGAGCTCCAGGAGTGTTTGGACAGCGCTGGCAGGGGTGCACAGGGTGGGATTGTTGGGGTGTCTGTGCAGGGGCAGGGGTTGACTGGATGGTCCTTGTGGGTTCCTTCCAGCTCAGGATATTCCTGATCCTATGATTCTATAACCAAAAGTGTCAAGGTTACATCTACTATCACTGGATTTTGTTATTAACTCAGCCTCAGTGCAGCACATGAAGTAGAATGTCACAAGCAAACCAAACACATGCAAGGGCTTCCCCCCATGGTGAGGTTAAGGACAGATAACACAGTGTAACACGGAAGAACTGTGCTTCATCACAACTTCTAGATATGAGGACTCGGAGGCTGGGAGTCTCACCTGCTCTCAGGACTTGTCTGAGGGTGCCATGCAATAAAAATAGACTTGACTGTACGTGGGATTTAATCCAGTGTGAGTATCCTGAATTAAAAAGTTTCAAATCCCACAGCTCTGTCAGATGGGAGTGGGAGAGCTGCATGGAGATAAAACTGCAATACAAAACACTCTGCCCCAGAGCCCTGAACAGGACAGCACATGAAGAGGAACAGCTGATTTTAATGAAATAATATAGCAAATCTCATCTGCTACACTTTCCAATGATTTGTCAAAGTTGTCCTGATCTCTGTAGGACTTCAGAAGGCACTAGAGGGCTTGACCTTACCAAAATGTCTGTCCAAACAACATTTCTCAAAAGACTTTAACGACACACATTGACCTTTGAAAGCTGAATCTGAAATACAGAAGCTGCCTGTAAGAAGGTCATGGACTAAACACCATGGAGCTCACGGTGAGCTAAAACAGACACACCACAGGCAGGAGTCATGGAATTGGTGTGGAAGTGAGTATGTTTATCAGCAAATTACCTGGAACCTGTACATCTCTCCACTTCTGATGTTATTGTCCACTGTACCACCAAAGATGTACATAGCATCTGAGATAACCGCTGCCGCATGGAAGAGTCTCCCACTGGGTAACTGGGGAAAGAAAATAGGGAATAAACAGAGAGAAAAGGACAAAAAAGGCAAGGTAATAAATAAAAGCCTGTTCTTCTGCCAAGAAAAAGGATCTGCTATGAACAGATCAACAGTGAAAAGGGAAAATCACAGAATATCTGAATTGGAAGGAACACACAGGGATCGTTGAGTCCAAAGTTAAGTGACTGGGGATCGAACCCTCAAACCTTGGCATTACGAGGATGGAGCTCTGACCAAACCAACACAGCCCGGGGTCACTCACACACACACTCACACTCACAAACACACTCACATAGACACTCACACACACTCACAAACACACTCACATAGACACTCACAGACACTCATGCACTTGCACAGACACTCACACACACACTTGTGCACACACACACTCACACTTTCACACAAACACACACTCACTCACACACACACTCAGACACATTCACACAGAAGCACACTCACACATTCAGACACACACACACACACACTGACACAAACACTCACACACACTCAAACACACTTACACACTTGCATCCTGTGACTGACATTTGCTGCACCTCAGGACTCTTTCCTAGCATGTCTAGAACATATTGTCCAGTCACATTCACTGCACCTTCTAATCACAGTGGTACCTACACAGGTCTACATATCAAGGCAGTTACAAAATGTATCATTTACAAAATTAAAGCCAATGTCATTTTCCACATAAACTCCACACATACTTCTAGAAATAAGCAGATCCTGCAAAAGTGATCACTGTGCTTATTCCAAATGCTGTCAGCTTATTCCATATGCTGTCAGGAACTTGAAAGGTGAATGATCATCTACCTCAGCAGGACTGAGCCCCGGGCCTGTGAGCGCCCACCTCCCCCACAGCCTGAAGGGCTGAACCATCTGGCGAAGGCCCCAGAAAGGTCCAGTGCTGAATAGGAGCCCAAGGCTGGAGCTGTTGGCAGAGCTGGCACCTCAGAGCCACAGCTCTGGTCTCCATCCTGCCAGCTCCTCAGAAAGAAAAGCCCCCCACACGGCAGCTATTTATAGGGCTGAGGGATCACACCATCCCTGCAACACACCCCACCTCGGAGCTGCAGCATCGGGTGATTTTTGAAGAGTTACTACAAGCCAAAGCCACCATGACCCTCCTGCAGAGGACAGACTACAGCATTTTTACTCATTTCTTCTGAGGCTAAATGATGTGTGAACACATCAGCATATCTCACTGAGAGCTCACAGAAAGCCTTCAAGTGGTGAGAGAAACTTCTTTTTTTTCCTCTAGTTTCATCAGACTTTTCATCTTCCAGGCAGTAAATCTCATTAAATCTTTGCCTACAAAATAAAAAGCCCTCTGGTATAAGAAATCTTGGCTTCTTGTACATATTTATAGACACCACTCAAGTAAAGTCAAACATGAAACAAGATTATGTTTATCTGGAGAGGCAGATTTTCCAGGAAAGCATGCTGACTGGCAGTTCTCATTCCCACCAACTCACCCCTCTCACCACAGTATCACACAACAACCTCATTTAGCCTGTTACTCACCACACTTTCCATGACTTGTTCTTCTCCTCAAACTACGGCTTTTAAGGAGACAATCTCCCAGTCAGTAACTAGGACATGGGTATTTTTCTTAGATGTACAAACCACAGACTTGCTCACCTGAAAAGGCACATTTGCCTGTGCCAGTTTAACAAACCCTCTGGATAAACAAGATGCCTTCTGTATCCAGCATGTTTCATGGATACTTTATCAAGGAAACTTCAGAGTTAGCTCTAATAAATACTGTGATGGGTTATGGAATAACACTGATCTGTTAGTACATTCCTGCTTGGACCCAGTTCCATACCTCTCTGAAAGAGGATGAGATTACTGTCAAATATAATCTATTTCTATGGCCTCTGCTTGTTCTTAGCAGTAATCTCATTAACTAAATTAGATGTACTGATTGAAATAATCAACCATAATATAATGGGTTAAAAATACATCTGTCACCTTCATCAACTGGAGCTCCAACCTCATCCCAAAGTAAGAAGTTTGCTTGCCAAGACCCATTCCCACACAGCTAGGCAGGCTGGTGTTAGCTGTACTGTAACATCTTTCTCACAACTAATTGCAACCAAAACCAAACAAAAAGAACTGTTCTAGCAGAGCTCAAATGCAGCGCACCTGCTTTAGACTTATTCAGGTAATTTTCCACTTTTTTAAAATAAATAATATTTTAGTTTTGCTTGTAATTAAAACAATTCTAAAAATTCTCTAGTATTTAGTTTTTAAAAATTGCCATTGAATTTAACAACCAATTTTTTTTTCAATCAGAAAGCCTTACAGCTTTGAAACAACTGGTGTCGGAAAGCAAACATGAACCACCTGAATATTTAACCAAGTAAGATGTACTTGCCAGTCACATCATATTCAACTCCAACAATCTCTATGGAATGCTGTAATGATGGTTTTTCTTTTGTAATGGTTGGTACTAGCCAAGGAACCAGAGCTCTGCAGTTACTAATAACTTAAGTAATCAAACAACTTTACTTTCTAAATACACAGACTACATTTTTAAAGAGAGAAATGTAAAACATGGAATGACAGCCTGGAACAGAAAAGGCCATGTCCAGTTCTCAAAACATTGTGCAGCTGAGAGTCTCAGGGTGTTTGTTTTACTGAATCAGAACAGCAGAATTCAGGGCAGCACAAAGCCCCACATGGTGATGACAATGCTGCAAGTGGTGACATTTTGGTGCCACCCGCATGGGAAACAATGCTCGGCCCTCCCAGGACCAAGGAATTGGCCACAGGAGCTTTGTTCCAGTGCAAGGAAGGGAAGCTGGGTTCTCAAGAAAATATTCAGGAGGAAAGAAAGGTTAATAGAGCTCAGGAGCACAAACAGCTGTTGACACATTCTGGCCCCCACGTTCCTCACCCACCAATACCAGATACCCAGAACCTGCCCTATCTTAAATTTTTCACTGGGAGATCTCCCAGGCTGCCAAATCCAGCTGCTGAATACACTCACCCCAGGTAGAGTTTAAAAGAAACAGCTACAAAATACCATCGACTTTGCTAGCCAGGATGGTCAGAAAGGATGAGAGGAAATGGTTCAAATTGCAGCAGGGGAGGTTTAGATTGGATATTAAGAAATATTTTCTCATTAAAGGGGTCGTAAGCATTGGCACAGGCTGCTCAGGGCAGTGATAGAGTTACCATCCCTGAAGTGTTCAAAAGGTGCATGGCATTTGGGGATATGGATTAGAGGTGAATGTGGCAGTGCTGGAAGGATGACTGGACTTGATGATCTTGAAGGTCTTTTCCAGCCCTAATGGCTCTGTAATTCTATGACTCTAATTTCATCTGTTGGCACAACTCCAGATGGTCCTGTGTGAATCCGAAGGGATTTGTCTTTCTCATTCCTGTTACATACAGGAATGCTAAAAAGACAAAGAGGCACTGTGAATCTGAATGTATTTGTCAGCTCTAGATCCCGTACTCACCTCTCCATCAATGTGATCTCCTTACTTTATTAACAGTGCCTGACAGAAGAAATTCTGGAGTCAATCCTAACACCTCCAGTGATAGGGGCTGGCACCCCTCTCTGAGCTACATCACCCTGTTTCATTTGTTTGAGTGGTTTCTCTATTTAAGGTTAATGAGATTTGCATCTGAGGATCTTTACAAGATTCCCCCTGGAATCTTTGCTTTCAAAAGCAGAGCTCATTGGTCACCTTTGCTTCCCTTTCAGTACAACCTTCCACACTGCTGGCATGACTCAAGCCATCATTTTCAAAATAAAAGTATTTCACAAGTCTTTTTTTTCTCTCATTTCTTGTGCTCAGACTCATACTGTAGCCTGTCCAGACAGCACAAATGGAATTTGTTCTGTGCTGCTCATCAGGCTTCCAATTTGACTCCCAAAGCTGTGCATTAAAGTTGCCTCTCCCTGTACCAGAGGACCCAGCAATCATTCAAATAGGTGCGATTACAGCCCTGAGCATCACCTATGGGCCTGAGCACATACACTTTAAAATAAACTCAGTAATACCTGTGCAAACCCCTTCATAAACTCATTGATTTAAATTTTGATCTCCCCAGGAATATATTCAGCTTAGCTTGAAGTCCTTAATAAATTAAGTTGAAGCAATGTAAAGTAAAATTAAATAGTGAAAGAAGTAAAATGAATCATTTCCACTCAGGGGTCAATAGTAGCCTGCTCTGTGCAATTTAGGACTTGCACATGCAGAGCCAATGCTTAAATGGTTCTTGGATTACAGCTTAAGTTAAATAGCTCATGATAAATTGCAAGGGGGAATAAAAAGGAGCGGAGAAGAAAAGGCATATATGAAAGTGGAATTTCTCTCTCTCTCCTATAATGAGTTTAATTTCCATTTTTAAAGTCCTTTTCACTTTCAAATGTTTCTTTATTTACCTCTGAGTCTGCTGTAGGTCCTTGTTTAACTGTTGCTATGCTGAAATCTAAACCAAATACATCCCAAGATTTTTTTAAACCCCATTCTCTCGAGGGCACAGTGTGAGCTTCCTCTGGGGCAGATACCCTCTCAAGCCACTGCTGGGTAGGACACCTGGTTACAAGGTTTAAAAAAAAATATGTGTAAAAGTATAGATGGGAAGCATGAGAGACTGGACACTGAGCAGCAGTCCCCTGCAGCTGAAGCTCCAGAAGATTGTCCCTGTGTATCCAGAACATTCAGGGTCAGTCCAGAGAAAGGTCTGTGGTCTTGTATGGAGCCCATCACTGTGATTGAACCATTAACATGTGGTGGTTTTCTCCAGGTTTGTGCAATGACAGAGACACACAGCAATGAAATCTTTTCACTAGCTGCTTTTTGTCTGTCCTCTTCCTCAGAGTGGCTCTTCACAAATCACAGAATCTGAGACTGGTTCAGGTTGGGAGGGACCTTAAAGCTTACCTTGTTCCACCCTCTGCCATGGACAGAGACACTTTCCACTAGCCCAGGCTGCTCCAAGCCCTGTCCAGCATGGCCATGAACGCTTCCAGGGATGAGGATGAGAAGCTGAGGAATTTACTCACTGCAAGCAGGCAAAATGCAGATCACAAGCTAAGATGGTGAAGAGGGAATATCCACCAGCTATTCCCAAGTCTGAGACGGCCTTCTCACATTTTGTCTTAATGAAAAAACAGGGCAGATGGATCACCCCAAAGTGACAACCTGTGTTTTATGTCAAAGCTGACTGACACACTGGAAGATGATGAAGTAAAGCCCTTTCTCAGCTGGCAGGTCAGCAGCACACATAGAGCCATGGCTTGCCCAGCTCTTCTGGATGGCTGGCAGAACTGGATCAGGGACAAAAATTCAACCTCCTTGTAGTGACATTCACTCTCTTGGCTGTGAAGAATGCATTAACTATGCTATTATTGCAGCCTGTGACTACTCGTGCTGTTGCAGTGCTTATCTTCCCTCTTTGACTCCTTTCTCAGAACATTTTAATATGTTTCAGTGCTTTTGGCGATAGAAATTTCAACATTATGAGCAATACTAGGACATTGCTAAAATAAAATCCTCTGCAGTTGTTTCAAGGTTCTCCTTTCTTACTCTCAGCTCCTCAGAAGCTTTCCTGCATTTACAGAATAGATTTTTAATGGTGTAAATGTTAATTTTCCTCACACTCAGCTATGAATGAGCAGGTATTATGGAAGGAAATTTTTGCACTGAACTCAAAAGCCAGTAATGATGTGCTCAGATTTCTTTCACAACCCAGGAACATCAATGAGCCTCTCTATCCTTCAGTATCATTAAAAGCTCAAAGCTAAAATGAAATTAGACCTAAAGCCATCAACAAACCAACCTGGTGAACCAACATAAACTAAGAGGTAAAAAAAGTATCTATTTTTCTCTGAAACTGGAAGAAAACAATAAACTACAAAAGGTCCAAATGAGTTGTCACTTCTGGGAGGTTGGGAGCTGTTGATACCTGAGGTGTTTTCACGCTGTTACACCAGGCAACAGCATCAAACTCAAACAGATGGACAGACAGAGCTTTGGATAGTCTTTAGGTTCAAGGAGGTTTAAGGATTTAGAATGTTTTCCCATGCTGGGTGCAGACAATCTCTGCTTTCAGACAAAATTGGAACAGACACATGTTAGAGTGAACTTCAAGACATGCAGCTCTACAAATGAAGAGAAGCAGGCAAATGCTGGAAGATTTTACTGAGCCTTTCCATAGGCTGTTGTTCCTTTATTGGGCCTTTCCTTAGGCTGTCATTCCTTTCAGATTATGGCAATGGAGTCATCCAGTTTATCACTGCAGGTATCCAAGAGTAATCAAATAACCCAAAATGTACCTATTAATTTTAAAAATCTGGCCTGGTATGAACTTTGGGAATACAGTTAACCATGAGCCAGGCAACTGCACTGCTGTCCCAAGAAAGTTATAGAGAAAATCTTCCTGGAAGCGACTTCTACCACATGAAAGAGGTGACTGGCACCAGTCAGCAAGGATTTACCAAGGGCAAATTTTTCCTGACTAACCTGATCATCCCCTTCAAAATGCTTCATGGGTTATAGGAAGGCACTGCATTCTCAGCAAGTCTATGTTTGATAGCAAATTGTCTGGAGCAGCTGAAATGCTGATATTCCAAAGGACTTAGCCAGGCTGGAAAATGGGCTGATGGGCGCCTCAGGAAGTTCTGCCAAATCCTGTCCCCAGGGCAGCCATTCCTTGCAATGATACAGGCTGGGGACTGGCTGTCCAGAACACAGCTCTGCAGAACACAGATGTGGTGGACAGGGAGTTGCAGAGGGTTCAGCAGCATCCTCTGGCAACATGGCCAGCAGCCCCTCAGCTGCTCCAGTGGGCTCAGGGATGGGACTTGTCCTCCTCACTATTTTTAAATCCCCAGCTGAAGCACTCTGGGATCCCCAGTACAGAAAGGCATTGACCTACGGAAGTCCAGTGGAGGGACACAAACATCAAGGCTGTGATCAAGGGCTGGAGCACAGGATGCATGAGAGGAGAGAAGGTAAAGGAGGCACCTTCCTGCAGGGAAGTCAGAGCTGCTCTTCAGAGAGCTGCCCGGTGGGAAAAGAAGAGCCAGTAAAGTCAGCACAGAAAGTTCTTTCTTAATGTGAGAGGAAAATGTCTTTGATCGTGATAGTGGACAAACACTAGATGGAAGCCAGGAGAAGCTGCTGGATGTCTAACCCTGGAGATACACTGGAATGCAATGGAATGGAATGGACAATGCCCTGAGCAGCCTGCCTCAACCAGACCTGCTCTTAAGCATGTGCTTGGATTCAAAACCTTGGAAGTCCTTCCAATGAACCTGCTTTTGTGATTCTAAGACTGCCTCCTGTTCTTTAATATATTTGCAGGGCTGGGAGCTCAGCTGTGCTCTTGTTACAACGGAAATTTTACATCCAAGATGGAAATTTAGCTTTTACTTTTTCCCTCTGATGGTACAGACAAGAAAACAGGGAATAAAAGCTCTATCACAGACACACAGAATGAACCTCTTCAAAGGCCATTTCAATTCCTTTGCCCCACACAGGGTCAACAATACTTCTTTTGCTCCTGAGAGAAAAACCCAGCCTGTTCTTAGAGATTTCTACTGGTAGACTTCTCAAGACATCTCATGAAACCTTCAACACCACACTAATGTCAGAAAGCCAAAATATTTTGTCTGCAGTTTATTTATGGAGATTGCCATAACTACACTGTCAACATAAATGTATCTATTGCAGCTTAACAACGATGAAAGGCAGAGGATCACCTCTGTAAGCACCACTTCCTCTACGGAGCCATTAATACAGGAAGGAACTGTCATGGATTGAAGCAGAAGATAGAAAGTTGAAGACCATGATGTAGAAACCTACAACATAGGATAAAGCACAGGATCACAGGATGATTTGGGTGGGAAGGGACCTTAAAGCTCATCTTGTTCCAATCCCTGCATGGCAGGGACACCATTCACTAGACCAGGTTGCTCCAAGCCCCATCCAACCTGGCCTTGGACACTTCCAAGGATCCAGGAGCAGCCACAGCTGCTCTGGGCAACCTGTGCAGTGTTTTACCACCTCACAGCCAAGAATTCCTTCCCAATATCCCATCTAACCCTGCCCTCTGGCAATGGGAAGCCATTCCCTCCTTTGTCCAAAGGCCTTTGTTTAAAGTCCTTCTCCAGCTCTCTTGGAGCCCCTTTAGGCACTGGAAGGGGCTCTGAGGTCTTCCCCAGAGCCTTCCCTTCTCCACATGAACACCCCCAGCTCTCCCAGTCTGGCTCCAGAGCAGAGGGGCTCCAGCCCTTGGAGCAGCTCCGTGGCCTCCTCTGGGCTCACTCCAGCAGCTCCACATCCTTGCTGTGCTGGAACCCCAGGGCTGGAGGCAGCTCTGCAGGTGGGGTCTCACCTGAGCACAGGGGCAGAATCCCCCCTGCCCTGCTGCCCACGCTGGGGGATCAGCCCAGCACAGGAGGGAGCTCTGGGTTAAATCACCACACACAGAAGAAAAGTCATAATAGCAGAAGCTTGTTGCAATACCAACTCTGGTTGTGGTAAGTGACAGGGGATGCAAGAGACATCCTTTGCAATTGTGCTCTACACTGAGGATGGGATTTTTCTATTTGGCATTTACTGGGGAACACAGAAAGGAAACAGGAAAGCAAATCTATTAACAACGACATCCAAACACGTGGCAGCATAACCACAAAGGTCAGAGTATGAGGCTGTCTGCAATTTATTTACAGCTGTAATAATAGTAAATGTTATTTCCTTTAAAATTGCTTTAGTATATATCAATTGCAAATTTAAAGAGTAATGTTAATGCATAATTCATCAGAGAGGATGAGGCAGTTTGAAGAACAAGCCAAACTCCAGCCAAATCCAATGAACACGTCACAAAAGATCATATATTGAAGTCTGACAACAGCTGACAGAAATCCAGTGACCAAGCATTTGCTTCTCTTTGGCATGTGGCGTGCATTCAAAAATCCAATAACTGTAATAGTACTTTTGGGATCTTAATCTGACTTCCTGAATACACCAACCCACTAAACTTCTGTGACGAGGTACTGAAATTTAGCCTTGCTTTGAGGAAAACTTTCTTTTTAGAAAATATCAAATCCTGGTTTAAGTGTAATGAAGACTTTACAAAAAAAAAAAAAAACAACACCAAAAAAAGAAAAAAAAAAAAAAAACAACCAAAAAAACCCAAAACAAAATAAAACAAAACCACAAAAAAAACCAAAAAAAACCAGATAAAATGTTCCAGTAAATAATTACTCTCATTCTTCACAATTTGTAAACATTTGTTTTCCTTTCTTTTTCAGTCTGGATATTTCTAGTTTCAACTTGAAGTGGCTGGCTCTTGTTTCATCTTTCACTGATGGATTAAAAACCTTCTATTCCCCAGTAAGCTAGGGAATATTTCATTTCCTACACCTAAAAGAGACTTCACTTCATAGTTGGTCACTGGGCTTCCCATCTTCAATCATTCTTCTCTGAACAATCTCGCTGGTTTGCAAACACGACATGGGGAGATATTATACTGGAAGATCTATCTAATAAACACAAAGACCATGTATTTATGTTACTTACCACCAGGAGCTCTCTCAGCTCCCCACAAGAACTGGGAATTTAAGTCATTGTTTCCAGGGATGCTGTAAGGGAAACCATGAAGCCCAGACCACACACTCTGTTCATAAATGTATCCTACAGCCAAAGTGAAACATGGACTGCTTGTACCCACCTTAAGATGAAATCAAAATCCCTGAGTGGACTGCTATTGTAATCAGTAATTGGCAAAACTCTGAACAATTGGTAAATACTGGAGGAAAGGTGTGATTTTCTGTTGTCTTTCAAGGTTGGTGGTATAAGTTTATCCAGAGTAACTGCTCCTCAATCAAAAAGCATATTTCAAGACCTTTCGTTACTCAATTTTATATCGCCTTAATGTGGGTCATGTTAAATCTGTGTCGTTCCAATTCCTTACCAGTGAGTAGTTACAGAAATATTCCTTCTGTCTATCATCCACATCATTTGCATTTTGCTTTCTCTGGGAGAATACTGTAAAAGGATGTAATAATGAACATCCCTCAGAAAGGATACGAACACAGAATTGACAAACAGAAGTGGAGCTGTACAACAGTGTTAGCTACAGGTACTCTGATGTGCAGATACAAACATTTTCAAGATGTCTCTCTCCAGTTCACTGAGCACAGACCTGCAAAGGGCACTGGTATGAAGCTCCTACATTTTTAAAAAAGGATGCAAGCCTGAACACTGTACATAATTTATAAACATCAAAAGTATCAGTCTTCCCTCTGGATTGTGAAATGCTCAGTTTTATCTCTCCCAGAACACGATACCTATCCTGCCCATGTGTGAGGCAGATCTTGCTAGGGGGCTCACTGCAGGAATCTGGGGCATTGTGCACACAGTAACGTGTTTCTTGTGCCTGAAGATACCTCAAGGGGTGTAACTAATCTCTGCACAAGGAGACTGGGGCAGACTCATCCCCAGGAGGATGACTAAGTCCTTTTAATCTTCCTCAGCTGCCCACAAACCATGTCACTGTAATCTGTCTGAAAAAAACTCCAAAACTGAGCCTCCAAGTAAGCCCAAGAAGGTTACCAGTACATTAACCTCCCTTTTGGCTTATTAAAAGAAAAAATAAGAGCTTTGAAAATTGGAGATTTTTATTGCTCTTGGCTTTGAAAGCTCTAACTGTGAGACCGAAATTTCTCCCAGAACAAGTTTTAGAGTTTTCCCTCATAACTTCAGGAGGGATGGATAACTCACCAGTCCCTGCAGCCACAGGGAGATGATGGGAACTGTGAGGAGGGAGAATTTTCTTCTTCCTGACATAACACCCTGCTTCTATGAGGCAGTGGCTGCTCCAAATATCACCTTGGATTCTGTGGCTCTGTGTCCACAACTGGCTGTGCTCCCTGCCAGACCCAGAGCTCCTGTCATTCCCTGCAGAACACTCCTCTCTGCAGCACAAGCCACGACTGCCACGTGCACACGTGTCTGTGCAACACAGGCCATTTCCCCTCTTACTGCCTGCTGATTTCTTACGCTGCTCCAGCCTTCTTCAGAAAGTAAAGGGTAATTTGAGTTCAATAGAAAAACTCGAGGCAAACAAAAAAGTCTATTTTTTGTTTTTGAAGTTCTTCAGTAGCCCTGTATAAAGAAAATCCAGCACGCCAGGAAGCTTTGGCAGTGTTATGCAGGCAGGCAAGGACTCAGACAAGATATTCCTGTGGCTGCCTTAGAAAAGGAGAACCCACAGCTGTGAAGATCATCTCACAACAAAGATGGGGAATAGCTCTGTGTGCTCTGTACAATATATATGTACATGTATTCTATATAGGTTTGAGGAGTTGCAATTGACTGCAATTGTGTAGCTCAGCAAGCATGTCATGTTATTCATTCTGGAGACATCCTAAAGCATAAAATGGCAGATCCTGGTTTATTTTTGAAGTACTGACCTGTTCTATCTCAGTTTGCCCTCTTCTACTCAATAAGCCATTTCCCATCTTCCATCCCACAGCAAGGCACTACCAAAAATTCTGAGTGCCCTGGGCAGAGAACTACAACAATAGCATTGCCAGATTTATTCCCAGGTTTGTTCTACCTGAGTAGAACAAGTAGAACAGTACAGTCTGGCATTTTGTTTACTCAAAACCCAGAAAACGCCAGACTGTCTCAGGGCACCTGCAGCACCTGACACACGATTGCTGTCTGTGCTCAAGAAGTGCCTCTAGGATCTTGCTAGATCCTACTCACTCCACTTTGCTGTAATTAATGCCCAAACTGTGCCACCTTTTCCAGGTAACAACCTCAAGATTCTTAGCCCTGTGTGACTTGTCACCTTCTGTGCTGGCCATAACAGGGTAGCAGAGGACATACAATTTCCACCTGACACCTATCCCTGCTACTGGCAGGAATGGGTATGAAAAGTCCAAATCACCCCCTGATCACCCTGAGAAGCTCCTCAGGGCAGCCTAAGTTCAGAGAACAAGACTGGAATGGCAGTAATGACTCTCCTTCAGCATAAGCTATCTCTTCTGTAATCTCTTTTGCAAAGCACTTTAAAAATCACCACTGAATTAATAGCTTAATCAGCACCAAACCTTATTGTGGACTCCAGAGGCTTTACCCATTCCATGCTAAGCATCCAAAAGAAGAAAGAATTAAGGATATGCATCACATGACCATAAGTAAGAAAGTAACCTTGCCATAGTGCAGTCAAGCAAAGTTGTCATGCAGCATTTCTAAGATCATAATACAGAGCAAGCAGAAGGCAAACTCTACTATCCACCCATTGGAAAGGAAAAAACCCAACTCCACAAGTCAAGGTAGGTCATTCTGCTGCACAATAACAAAGGTCACTATCACTTCACACACAGCAGAAACCCTGAAGTGCTGAGACAGCATTGCACTTATCAACTTCTATTTTGTTTCAAATTAACATGAGTAATTTTGTTCACAGAGATGGATAAAAAAGGAAAATCCAAGTTCAGAATGTCCAGATTCATTGCTACCTTTAGAAGTCTTTGCCAAAAGCTCATGGAAACTTTAGGAAAATGATTCTGAGAAATTACCTAGTTATGACTCCAGAAGACACAAAATAATTTAAAAGTTACTTGAAACGCCAAAAGTCTGCAGTTAATCAGTCTTTTAGGAAAATTTATTATCACGTGCTTCAACAGCACCAGTTTCACTTCCCATTTCTACCAAATCAGTTTCTAGATGCTGTACCAGAGGAAAAAACTGCCAAATACAACACGAGCAACTAACCTGGGATTACAGACAGATGAAGAAAAGAGCTTTGAAATCTGAAATTAAAATTAGCAGGGGATAACTCAGGGAATATGCTGGTTTACAACACTGCCAGGAGCAGTTCTGCTCCTGGAAGCAATAAGCAACTGTGTCCCAAAGAACCAAAGCCTGCTGAAGCCTCACACGTCAAACAGTAACAATGGCAGGAACAGAACAGGATCTACAGTCCTGAAGGCAACTGTGGCTTTAAAAAGTTGAAGAAGCAGCTTTATTAATTTCACGTGACAATAAATCAGCTTTGTAAAGCATTAAATGGGCTGCTGTGAGATAATTTGGTCAAATAACAGCTCCCAGCGAGGCCCATGTGCATGATTAATTTTGAGCAGTGTGTGTGTGTGGGATTCTCCAGCTTATCCAGTGCTGTCTGCAAACACATAAACACACCAAACACCCCCCACACAGCTCTGGGGGCGTGAGCCCTGTCACACCTGTGCAGGCTAAATCAGTACCTCTGCACCTGATCCCAGTTCTTGCAACACTCAGCTGTCTGAGGTGTAACCTCAGGCTGTGCAGTTGTGTGCACAGCACACACACGCAGAGCATCTCCTCCTGCAGAGCAGCTCACACCCTAGACCCACTGTGACACCAGCTGCAGTACCTTAACATGGTTTAGGGCAAAATCCATTCACGTTAATAAACACAATGAATGCTGCTGTTCCAAAGCCAGGAATTACACACACTGCTATGGGTTTAAGGGAACAACTGCTTGTGCATTCTGGGTTGAAATGATCCTTCCTTCCATGGCCTGAAATATACACTGAAACCAGGTGAGCCCTTGGCACTTCCACCTGGAACAGAAGCTGATCCCAGACAGGATCTGTGAGTGTGCTATGAGAAAAAAAACCAGACATTTTATCACACAATTGTTGCCTTGCATGAGTAGCAAGTAGCAAAAGAAACAGATTGATATGTTCATCTTTCTTTTCTTTTTAAATATTGTCTCATTTGTGTGGAGACTCTGGGGGGGCCATCCCCTGGGTTGGGAAAACACAAGAAGCTTCCCTCAAAAAGCCGATAAAACCCCATTGGCTCCTTCCCCTGTTCCTGTGTCGGTTCCTGTGTCCCTGAGCCACTCCCTCCCTATTCCCTGATTGGCCCTTATCTTTGCACTGCCCCGAGAGCAGGGTCCTCTGACCCCTTGGAGGCAGAGAAAGCTGGACCCTCCATCTATGTGTGCCTTGGGACTCTGAACATCTCACTCCGCAGCAGAATTAAACATCTGTGGATACCATGCAAAGGCCCTTTCTGCTTTTTACCCTGGACTTTACTAGCAGCAATTCCTACACATTTGGAGTGTTTCCTTGGCACCTGGTAGTCTACAGCCTTTTGATGTCCATGTAAAACCAGACATTTTTAAATTTGTATATCTTATTAATGAAAGTATATTAAAACAGCCCTTTCTGAGCCTCCATGTTACTATTTGCCAGCCACACCTCTACGTATAATCAGAATTTATAAGATTTTTTATGCACATGAGCACTACAGTGACAAATCAAACCTTGTCTAATTTTGAATTCTGCTTCAAAAGGATCGGTCACACAGCCAACCAAAGAACTGGTGGTACACACTGAATTAATTGTTCAGCTTTTGACTGAACAAATTATTGAAATGTATATCAAAGTGTTTCGTGGTATTTCTTTAAAATGTGTTAAGCAAAGTTTCAGATGTGTCAACACTGACTAATTTTTAAGGACTGCTACCCACAATATTTGAGCTGATTAACGTCAGTGGGAAGGAGTTGCTACTATTTAGCTAAAAGCCAATGCTCTTGTCAAAAAGTGTCAACGGCAAAAATGAGTCAAAGAAGAAGGAGCATAAAGGAATAAAACACAAGCTGAAGGTTTTACCTCACTGTCTGGGCTGGGCTGGATGACCTCCCAGGTCTGGGAGTCCACATCGTAGCAGTGGAGCTCGTTGGGCAGCGTGTTGTCCGCAGCCCCGCCGAACACGTAGAGGTGCCGGTCGAAGGCCACCATCGTGTGCCCGTATCGCCGCTGGGGAGGGGGCGGCGAGCCCCGCAGCAGGTGCTCCGTGGGGATCCGTGTCCAGCTGGGACAGGAAACAGGAAACACGGTCCTTTTTTACAAGTCTTTTACATTTTCTGACTCTATCCTTTGTCACCAGGAGACACGGCGTTCTCCCCCAGTGCCCTTAAGTATTACATTTCGCAACTCAGGCAGTCAAGGATTTATGTGGATTTTGCACGACTTAACTGTCTACACTTACATCTTTTCCTTGAATTCAAACTGGAAGAGATTATTGGTAATCTTTGCTCCACTCTGGCCAGAGAAAACAAACATCTTGTCTTTGCAAACTGCCACGGGAAAATTACAGCAGGAAGGAGGAATTTCACCACTTTGTTCAATCTGAAAGGTAATTAAGTTCAGAATCACAAATGTATTGTTACAGTGCTGAGGATGCTGCAGGGCCACGGGACACAGGTGCAGCCAGGAGAGCACATGACATAGGCCCTGTAAAGCTGGTGACAGGAAATCAACTCCTGCTGTGCTTACATGTCTGATTTTCCCTGGATAAAAAGGCTGGGAGGCCACATTTTTAAAGCTCCCAGTACTGCAAGGATCAGGACTTTGGTCAGCTGGCCAGCCAAGTTCCCAGTCCGTGTCAGTGGTCTGAGTGGGAATGCAGCAGTCGGAATGGGAATGCAGTCCCTTCCACAGCGGGCACAGCAAATCCCCCATGGGAAGTCCAAGTCCACTTCACAGATTCACAAGCAAAAAAATCACCCTTTCATACACACTTCGTTTTCCAAACACCCAAACCAAATCAAATTTGAACTTTTTCTTTTCACTGTGGATCAAAAACACATTCTGCAGAAAGAGCAGTGAAGTCTAGCATGGGAAATTTTAAATAATTCTGCATTAAAACAAAAAAAGAGAATTCTATGTGTTAGTTGAAATTAAAGCTTCTTACCTCTTCCCAGCAGGTCAGCTCTCTGTCCTGCAGGCCTATTGTCCACATGTCATTTAATCTGTGCCATAACACAAAAAATGCTTGATTTGAAACAATTCATTTTTTGTAGCAGTTTTGAAAGGGCAGAAATCCTATTTCATTAACACTCCTTCTGCATAGGAAGAATCTCCTACTTCCACTGACAGAAGAACAATTATTAGAATCCCTTTGTCCTATACCTAAATTTTACAGCCCCATTCTAGCTTGCTTCAGCATCTTTCTAGTTATAAGTACACTGCAGTTAACAGCTACATACAGCAACTCAGTCTGGAGCTTAAGGATTTGAGCTATTTAATCTTCAGGATTTTTACAAAATACCCCTTTTTACCCTGCTCCTTCTGCTCATCCCTGTTAACTACTGAGACTGACCACAACAATTATTTACATGGCTGAATCCTTCCTTAAAAACAGAAAGGAGGACGAAGCAGGTAAACTGAAACATCTCTGACTGTGCTGTTCCCAGAACAAGTTACTCACAGTAACTACAGATGTTTCCTTTGTTCAAATCTGCTCAAGTTCCATAAAAAGACATTTTTTAAAAGTGATTTGACATACTTAACATAAATTAGACAGCTGCTCTCACCCACTCCTTCCTTACAGCTACCCAAGACCCTGGGGGACTCCCTAAGCTGGCACTGAGCAATCCCACAGAGTCATGCATCTTATACTAATTTCTCCTCCAGAATTAACAAAGACATCCCATCTGTATTCCCGATTGTCAGCAGTTCTCCTGGAGACTTTGTGGAGCTGGACACATTTCTGAAGATTCTTCTCAAAGAGTAGGCAACCCAACTCCTCGTGTGTGACAATCTCTGTGTGCTCTCATGATGCAAATACTATACATCATAAATTACTCCTTAAGTTCATCACGACAGAAAAAAAATGACATGTCCAGAATTGACTGTTCCCTGACAGACCAAGAGCAAATGCAAGGAGCTACTGTGAGACAAAGCACTCTTTCTAACATCTTAGCACCACTCCTTTACAGTCTTTCCCCATACAAAATCCCACCTCCCTTCAACCTAAATATTACATATTTCCAGAGATTTCTGAGAAAAAACTGACACGCTGCTCTTAGTTCTCTCAGACGATTTCAAAGCAAATCCAGGCTTTGCTCTCTAAGTATTCAGCAACACCAAGCCAGCTTGTGCTGGGGATCGTTTAAGAAATGTACATTTGCCAAATTCCAAATATCATTTTGCAGCCTTACAACCAAGCACACTGTCAAATTATACATCCACAGCCACTCTGAGTAACCAGATCTTTAGGCTTTAAGCACACGCTTATTTGAAGATGAACCAGTGAATTGCAAAAGTGCAATGCTCAACAACAGACTGGGTTTGCAAAGCTCTAGTTGAGTGTTTACATCTCTTAGAACATGGAAATGTCTCTACAGTGGTGGAAACTGAGGGGCTGGGATTTCACAAAAGCAGCCAAGGAGAGGGTGACAGTGCCCCATACCGTGCGTTGCCATCGTATCCAGCAAAGATCCACAGCTTGTCACTGTACACTGTTGCACCGTGAGCCGACCTGGCCACTGGCAACCTGCAAGGAAGAACATGCAGACAATTTTTCCTCTGCAGCTGCAGAGGGGCTGCAGAAGAATCTAAGAGCTAAAATGCACAGGTGAGAAAAAGAAGAAAGTCCCCTACACAAAATCGTTTCTGCCATGTGCCCTCCAAACACTGAGTGAGCCTCTGAAGGCATGTATTAGTTTTGTACTCTGCTGCTTTCAATGGAGAGAAACTACCTTAATGCAGACAGGAAAAACAAAAGAAAAAAAATCCCAAGTAATTCCTTGCCATGACTCAAATCTCTTAAAGTATTTTGCATAAAGTAGTTAAATAATGGGAAAATTCATAGCATCACTGGTAGAGCAAGGTGGCAATCAACTCTGGCTATGAACATCCCACACATGTTCCCACAGACTAAGCAGAAGAAACACAGAAACGAGACCAGGACAGAGCTCAGGATACTCATTTGGGATCATTCAGGGTCGTTCCCAGGATGTAGTGCCCACAATGAAAGATCAAACCTATGGTTTTTCTTCCACAATCTTTGCTGTTTCAACTAAATCAGCCAGGTTGAACAAACCTGTGATGCCACAAGGCATCTGTTGGCTTATCTGAGGTCATTGTGAAGCATGAACACTAACTCTGGGGAACAACAAGCAGAATGTGAGTAAACTAAGTAAGAATTACTCTCAAAAATGTCCCAAGTTACCAGAAATAACCAGAAAGAGAAATTACTAATACATCTCCATTCTTATAGCGTGCTCATCAGAGGTGAGCAACAGTAACACAAGAATGGATGGAACATTCCACATCCCTCTCCACAAATCAAAATAACAAATGTTCCCTTCCCTCTCCCCACTGAAACCAGCATTCTAGAAGCTTCAGCTGTGTATAGGACTGCAGGTAAAGACACCACATGACTCTTACTGGGGAGTGATAAACACAGAAATGTTTGGGGTAGAAAGAGACCTTAAAGCCCATCCAGTTCCACCCTTTGCCATGGGCAGGGACACCTTCCACTATCCCAGGTTGCTCCAAGTCCCATCTAACCTGGCCTTGGACACTTCCAGGGATGGGGCAGCCACAGCTGCTCCGGGCAACCTATGCCAGGGCCTCACCAACCTCACAGCCAAGATTTCCCTCCCAGTATTCCATCTAACCCTGCTTTGCCAGTGTAAGGCCATTCCCCCTTATCCTGTTCAGGCCCTTGTAAAAAACACTAAGAGTTGGATCACAATCACTGTAAGAAATGGCATTCTGAAATGTGCACAGAGTCAACTTTAGGAAGCAATGTGTCAGTGATTTTGATTTTCCTTGGAACACTGAATCTCAGGACCCCTTTTCTTCATGAGGAATCAACAATTTCCAAACTATCCTTGAAACTGAAACAATTCAGGAAAAAAAACCCAACTCCCTTTGCTCCCATTCCTTCTGTCATGGACCTGAAACAAGAAGAGTAGATTTTGGACAAATTTCCATTATGGTGCATTCTGGAATGGAGACCTTCCAAAAAAACTGCTGTAGAACCAAAAAATGCTAATTGAGAAAGCAGAGCAGCAATCATGCTGCAGCCCTAACATGAGCTCTGTAACTAGGTCTGACTGTGCCATGTGAAATGATGCCAAGCTACCCTCAGTCCCCTAAAGCAGGAGGCAATGATACCAGCTCTTACCTTCCCTCAGTCTTCCACTCTGTCCACTGCCCGGTTGCAAACTTATACTCAAAGAGGTCGTTTTTATTCTTCAGGTTAGAATTGGAATAGATATCTCCAGTATAACCACCTGGACAACAAGAATTCCATTAGCCTCCCAAGCAATGGAGCACACACACTCGCAGGTGTTGCATTAGGAGAAATTTCAGATTGCATGAAACGTTTGTCTAACAGACCGCTACAGAAGGAGACTTCTCTTCCACTCCTTCTCCTAAAGAATCATTATGGTAATGAGCTTCAAGTCGTCTTTACTTTAAACAAAACAGCGCCATCTTTCCAAACTAAAGTTGAAATCACAGCCATGAAAAGTACTGGATTTGCTACTGAATGAGATCTTTGACATCTCCTAAAGATCTCTCATTCTTTTTCCAAACCAGTACAGCAGCACATCTACCACTTCTAATACAACCTGCTGCTGCCTTACCAAAAACGAACATGCTGCTCCCGTAGACCACGGCGGAGTGGTGGTACCGTGGTGCCGGCGGCGTCCCCGTCGTGAAAGCCCTGCACGGGTTACAACAGCAGCAGTCAAACACTCTGCTTGTGCTTTCGGCACTCAGAGCTACTGTGTAGACTCAGAAAAGAAACAACTGTTAGAAGTTATTCTTTTGTTCCTGAGTGTTTCACTGGTTTTGGATAGGTGATTGCACTAAGATTTTATGGAACAGAAATAAATGGTTACAAACATGCTGCTTCTGAAATCTATTTGGTACAGCTGGAAAGTGAGACACAGGTGAGATAAGACAGGCTGCCTACCGCAGAGCAAAGGAGCCAAGAAAGGTGTGAGGACCCCTGGCACCTTCCCTGGCCCCAGAGGTGCAGCACAGCCAGTCCCTCTGCCCTCCCACAAGCTGCAGGAACAGAAGAGACCCTGGTCCTCCCTCGCTGTGCTGCCCGGCCTCCCCTGGGGCAGGATCGATAACCCCGATGGCCCAGCACACAGCAGGCTGGCAGGGAGCAGCTGTGACAGCGCTGGGCGGAGGTGACACTTCCTCTCGGGTACTCGGGTAGTGCCACAAACTTGTACACCCAGCCCGAGGTGCTGAGGGAAGCCGCGGCGTGTCCCGGCCCTGCCAGCGACCAGGGATGGCGAGGGGCCGCGCTACCCACCTGCACCACGAGCAGTCCTTCACGTCGAAGCGCAGCAGATCGTTCAGCATCGTCTTCCTGCGGGGAGGGACGGGAGAAGCGGCTGAGCCAGGCCGGGGGTCGGACAGGGGCGGCCACGGACCCTCAGCCCTGCTCCCCTCACACCCCGTTCCCCTCACACCCATCTCCCCTCACACCTACCTCCCCTCACACCCCGTTCCCCTCAATCCCGGCGCTGCCGGCTCCCCTTACCCGTTGTCCCCGCCGAACACGTAGATCGCATCCCGATAAGCCACCACAGTGTGTTTGCTGCGCCTGCGGGCGGCACGGACAGGTCAGAGGCGCCGGGAGCCCCCCTCCAACCATCCCGTCCGCTCCCTAGCTCACCGGGCCCCCACGAACTCGTCGCAGGGTGGGAGGCGGCGCCAGCGGTGCACGGTCTCGAAGGGCCCGAAGTTGAGGGTGAGGTACTCGACGCTGTCCGAGCAGCTGTGGTCGAAGTCCACGCTCGGGGCCACCTTCGAGCGCCCCGCGCCGCCCGCCGGGGCCGCGGCCGCCGCCATAGCCCACCCCTGCCCCCCTGGACTACAGCTCCCGGCGTGCCCCGCCCCGCGCGTCCGCCTTCCGGCGCGCCTGCGGTCCAGCAGTCAGACCACAACTCCCGGCGTGCATCGCGCCCGGCGCGCTGGCCTGGCAGCTGCCAACCCCTGGACTACAGCCCCCAGCATGCACCGCGAGAGGGGCGGGGGGCCCGACCGCCCCTAAGGAGCTCCAAGTGGCGCCTTCGAGGCCGGGGCGGGGCCGAGCCCGCCGGGCCCAGCCGGTACCGGCGCTGCCCGGTAAAGACGGGGGAGCCAGGCGGGATGCTGCATTACTAGAGTTTATTTGTTAATTCAAAAAACTCCACTCCCAAAAAAGAACAATACTGATGAATATGCATGAAGTCTCATTCCAGGGTCCGAGCTGGCGGTTCGCTGGTTTAACACGGTCCGTGGGGTCGGAGCTTCGTGCTACTCTCCGGAGTAAACAGGGAGCAAACGTGGCCAGTTCATACCCGCAGAGGAGTCCTGAGCGGGATATGCGTGCCAGGCACCAAGGCAGCAGTGGCATGTGCTCTCGGCTGTGCAGTTGCCCACAGCCCATCCTTTGCTTTTCCTTAGTTTATGTTTCTTTAAATGGTTGCAGTCACCTCTTTGACTATTAGTTTAGTTTCTTTGCAACAGCAGACAACACAAGTGGTGCTGCACCTCAAAACCAGAGCTCAGACACTGCTTTGCAAAGTCCAGCAGTTTCCACCCCGAGCAATCACGTGTTACTGGTCAGAGTTTTTTTGGCACAATTCCTGCAGCAAACATAATCCTTGTATAAAGACACATCACAGAGCGAGCCTTCAGAATTTTATTAGGAAAGATGACAGTGATTAAGCAGAAAAGCAACAAAGTCGTGAGCACCAGCAGGACTTTGCTGAGGTCCCTCACACCATCTCCCTCGTGCACTCTCTCAGATCCTATCCAGCCTCGTCCTAGGGATTGCTTGAGTCACAGTATTTCTTGCCAAGGCCACCCTGCACACGGTGAGGGTGCTGGCAATAGTTGCTGCACAACCACACCATCGCTGTGCCAGTCCTGCCCCTTGGGCTGGTCCCAGGCTTCAGCTGCCATGCAGCAGCACCATGCCCGCCAGCTCAGGCTGCATCCGAGCAGAGGATGGAGGAGGGAGAGCGCAGAGCCAAGAGGAATAACCTTCCCACTTCTCAAGCAATCTGTAAGGGACACAGTGCCTTTTTTCTGTCCATCTGTGCTGTGGGAAACTCAGGTAAGTGAATCTTTACACACAGAGACAATACCACTTATCCCCCCCATCCTTCCCTTCTCACACTCCTTGAAAAAACACTGATAACTGCAAATCAAAGCTGTTTTTACCCAAAACGCAGATGAGCTCCAGCAGGAACATGGCACTGACCCATCCATCTTTTCGAACTTACAATGACACAGACACCTTTAGATTTATTTCAGTGTCAGTACTAATGTCAGCCTCATTTTTCATGGACTTGTTTAAATCAACCCTCTGACCTGGCTAAAGCCCCTCCTTGAGGCACAAGATTGCAGCTCCAGCTCCCACTGGAGTGCACATGAACCCCCAGCAGCACCTCTGTGAGCCCAGGCTAACCAGCCTTCAGTGTGCTGTTTACTCCTGACACCCTGAACACACCTTGATGCTTCCAGATGTCTGACATCCACTTTTGTCCAAGTATGGATGGCTGGGTTTGTGCCTTTGCTGCTGATGCACACGCAAAAAAAGCTGGTCCTGCCTCTTCCCAGAACTGGGACCAACTCCTCTGAGGACACTCCTGATCCTTCTGGAACAGCCATGTGGACACAGCCATCAGCTTCTTGGTAGGTTTTCAAAACTGCACTGTTTGGTTTAACTTGTTGGGCCTTTCAGTGGAAGCTGAGAGGCAAAGGCCTCAGAACAAAACTCCTACTGGACTGTATGACAGGAGGGTCAGGGCACCCTGTTTGTTACATATTCTTACAGACCAGAGAATCCTCAGGGAAGAAAGACACTGAGACTCAAAGGCATGGGAAGAGCTTGTACCTTATCAGACACATAAAAATCAGGCTTCAAACTCTGCTTCTCATATAGTTAGGCACTCAAAAAATTGAGATTGGCTCAGAGGAGTCTGCAGGGGATAGGGGTTCCCCCCTGGCTCTGCTCACTGTCAGGCACAAGGTGAGACCAGTGAGAGACAGAAGGACTCCAGGTTATGGAGGTTTTGATACAATGTCGAAGCAAATGATTCCACAAAGGAACAGCAAGTGCCTTTCTTAAAAGGAAACTGTAATGGCTCAGCCCATTTTAAGCAGCAGATACATACAGCACAGGACTCCCTTTCTGTCCAGGTGACTCCCATGAAACACCCCAATATCCTCTGGCAGCACATACAGAACGTGTCCTAAGGAGAAATATGTCTTTAAAAAGTGACTTCAGGAAACAAGCACAAGTTCCTTTTAAATCTGTTTTATAAGAAAGATACCAATGTACATTTTAATAGTTTTATTTCATTTTCCCCGAAAGGGAACCAAAGGCAGAGAGGTGTTGTGAGATACATCACACTGTTCTCATGGGGAAATCAATTTGCAAATGTTATTTTACCACTCTATAAAAATACACACAGGAGTGTGAAAAAAGCAAAGTAGTTCAGAGTGGCTGTCATGGAGTAAATCTGTTAAATACAATCAGTTTGTTTTTTTCCCCTAAAAACTGTGGCTCCTTGTGTTCCAGAAAACCAGTCTTTCATAGCCACATGCCACAGGAACAGAAATTTAAGTGATGGCTTCCTCTGAGCATGTGCACACCCAAGTGTTAGTGAAGAACTGCTCCCATGACGTGAGCGACAGAGCCCCATCCACACCAGGAAAGAAGATACACACTCAGGCTCCTTGTCTTAGCTTCCCCTCCAAACTCCTGTGAACAGGCTCCATCCCATCCAGGCAGCTCTGAAAAGAGTCTGTGGTTCTATAAAAGAAGTCACGTTGTAGGATCAAGATATTTACCCTGTGTTACGTGAGGAGGAACAGCAGCCAAGAGGAACAACCTTCCCACTTCTCAAGCAATCCATAAGTGACCCGGTTCCTTTCCCTGTTGAACTGTGCTGTGGGAAACTGAAAGTGCCTCTTCACAGGTAGAGACAGTTTCCTTTTAAAAATATTAAGGACACATTATTTTTATCTTTAAGAACTTCTTGGAAAGTTACTGTGGAAAATGAAAGTGCTCCTGTGGTGAGACCAATGTGCAATGATCCTTTCTCAGGATTCCTTTCCTTAGCAACCTTAGATGTGCGTTAAGATGAGGCTCAAAACAACGAGGCCATTGTCGACCTGGAACGAGGCAGGCAGACACTGGAAAATGTTTTATGTCCTATCATAAAACGTGGAATTAGCCAAAAAGAACCTATTGTTCAGATCTGGCAGGTGTGGTCTCTGGAGTGGGTCTATATCCCGATGGCCTGCAGCACTCGCTTCTCGTTGTCGTTGAGGTGGTCAGAGAACATGGCATAGCAGGGCTGCTGTGCAAACTGGCACAGGAAGTCGGTGAGATAGGCCTGGGAGGGACAGAAACACCCTGTCAGCACCACCCTCCTGGGAAATCCTGCTGCTCCCACGTGTCAGGAGACACATCCCAACATGCACCAAGTAACACCCCGGGACTGAAGGGAACGGAAAGGAGTGGTGCAGGAGGAGGAGTGGAACCAGAGGGAAGGGTTGGAGCAGAGGAAAAAAGGATGGGAGCAGAGGGAAGGGCCCATCAACAGCTGCAGATGGTGGGAAAAGCAGGAGCAAAGGGTAACACAGGGGCTGACTGGGTGGAAGCATCTCCAAGTGGAATATGAAATTCTGTCATGTTCACTCTCCAACCTACTCCTGACTTCTACCAGTAGCAGTAAAGCTCACAGGTAGAAAAGTCTCATCTCCCTCTGTTCAAAGAGTTTGTTCATTCACATTTCCATGTTATAGATATTAATGATAAGGAAAAATAGCTCCAGAAATTCTTGGGACATTGGCCCTTTCCAAAGTAAATTCAATTAACAGAGTGCCTTCTGGATGACAATAACTGGTGTTTCCAGTGCTTATGTATTTGTTAAAGTACAACACTTAAAAAATTAAAGTTTATAGAGAATGATTGGAATCTGATAAAACCCTTCATTCTAGAGCATCACCTGGAGATCTATTTGGTAAAGAGGGTCCTTTAATGCATCTGGATCATCCTCTTCATCATCTTCATAGTAATCTTCATCTGTCAGAGGCAAATCAGCAGGTTTTAACATTAAAAAGAGCAGACTATCTCAGGAAATTTTCTATTAAGCTACTGAAACCCAAGGATCCAAAAGTAAATAGTTTCAGCACTGCTGGGAAAAAAGAAAATTGTATCCAGAATATTCACTCCTTTAGGTCATGTGATAGAAACCACTGAAGCCCAGAACCAGGGTCAGTGGAGGCTTGAGGAACACGCAGGTGAGCCAAGCACACATGGGACACTCACAGGCAGGTTTGGGACTTCCATGCACCAGGATCTTCTGCCTTAATCCCGTGTGAGGGTGACACTGTCAGTTCTGAGCTAATGTGAGCAGTGTCCTTCGCTGTTTCCCTGTAAAGTTCTCCCTTCTGAGGCTACATGAACCTGAGAGATGATGCACCCGCTCATCTCTTTAGGCAGCACTTGTTCCTCAAGGTCTCTCCACAAACGCGCTCACCCATCCCTAGGACACCGTCACGCTGAGGTCACACCTACACCTTGAGCAGCTAATGCTTTTTCTCTTCAAGCCAAGACTTATAAGCTCTCAGAAATAAGCATTATACCTTTGCTAGCTCAGCTACCTCAAGTGGCATAAAAGAAGTAGGATGGCTCTTGTGACAGTGTTGGAAACAAAAAGTTTTTATAAAAGGCAAAATAAAAAAGCTCTTTACAGAGAAAAACCGAGCCAAGGCAAGAGGTTCTTTCTCCTGCTAAAACACTTCACAAAAGCCATTTACTTCTTTTGTTCTCTTCTTTTTCTAGTGAACTGCTTAAGCGAGACTTTTTGGCTTCTGTCCAATTAGCTATCCTTAAGTTTGAGGTGAAGTCTCCATGGTCCTATGAGGTGTCTTTTAACCAAACTGAAGAGAGAAACTTCTGAGCTTTTTTCCTTTTTAAGGAGACAAAGAGTAACTTCTTTACTCCGTCAACAAGGGGCACATTCCCACAAGCAGCAATTTTCTCTTTAGAAGAAATACCTGCAGGAACCTCCCAAGTGTGAAGCCTGTGCAAGTATGTGGACTCCCAGGTGATGTTATTTATAATGCAGCAATTTAATCACATGTTGCTCAAAGCCATGGCTTCTCCAGAAAGTCCTTATTCACAATCCCAGAGCAGAATTCCTTCCCCATGCCTGCAGCCTTTGTTTTGCTGCTGGCAAGGGAAGGAAACTTTGACTAGGATGTCACCTACTTGATTATTGCTTTGAAGAAGGACTTTCAAGCTGTTACTCACCATACTTGTTTGTGGAAAGAATATCTGACAAGAACTGTCCTGCTAAGCCTTCATCTTCATCCTCATCTTCTTCCTGATCCTCCCACATATCATTTGAATCATCTGTTTAGAAAAAAAAAAAAATCTAGAAATTATCCAAATCCAAGAGGTCCCAGAGGTCTGTGATCACTCTATGGGGGACTGGAGTTTGTAGGCATGTGTGGGTGGATGAAGAGAAACACCTACAATCCTCCTTATCCTTTTGGAATGATTCCAGAACTGGAGCCAAGCAAAAGGCAACAGCAAGAATGGATACTTGAAGTAGGAAGAAAGGCAAACCAGATAGACCATGAAAGGGTAATTTTATTTGTACATGGCCAGATCCCATCTTCCAAACTAGCCCAAAAGAATTTCTAGGTCTAAGGATACACAACACTGACTGATCTTATTCTCCCATTTCATTTATTTTTACCTGGAAGAGATTGGTAGCACTTAATACAGCACAGGGAAGGAAGAAATCTTGTCCTAATGATGAACTGTACAACAAAACAAGAGATCTGGAGAGGGACTTCGACAAAGAGGAATGGTTTCCCACTGCCAGAGGGAAGGGTTAGGTGGGACACTGGGAAAGAATTCTTCCCTGTGAGGGTGGGGAGGCCCTGGCACAGGGTGCCCAGAGCAGCTGTGGCTGCCCCTGGATCCCTGGAAGTGTCCAAGGCCAGGCTGGACAGAGCTTGGAGCAACCTGGGCTAGTGGAAGGTGTCCCTCTCCATAGCAGGGGGTGGAACAGAATGAGCTTTAAGGTCCTTTCAAACCCAAACCAGCCTGGGATTCTGTGATTCTATGATCCTCTGGATCACCAGTCAAGACTTTGTGACAATAAATAATGTATCCTACAAAGTTCCTATACCAGAAATTCTTCTCAAGAGAAGATCAAGTAGATTTAAGCCATGCAAAGGGAAAAAGCAAACCCAGTATTTTACCTTGGCTCCAATCTGCAGTTGACTGTCTAGATGCATTTGCTTCCATGGCATTAGAGAGTTCATTTATTATTAATTTTAAGATTTTTACTAACAAAGGAATGTTTGTCCAGCGCTCAGGATCTGTAAGAGAAAAAAATACACATATTCATGTTGCTTCTAATTAAAAGTTATAAAACAGGCCCTTTTTTGTAGAGGTGGGATTTTTCTCTCCCAATCTCCCTAACAAAAAACCAACTGACATAAAACCCCCAAAGCTTCTTTCCATATACCCTCAGAGCTACATTCCCAAAGATCTCAATGCAGTATCAATGTTGCATATGCTGAGTAAAGAGGAGGCAGGGGGAAAATCTTCAGCTGAATGAATGTGTGACTCTACTCCTGCAGGCTGCTTAATAGAGTCATCTGGAGTCAACCTTTCTTTCCTGAAGTCCATTTACACATCCTCCAATGCTTTCAGGTAAATAAGCAGTGCATGCTCCCAGGCATGGCTCTTGGCCCTTCTGAGGCACTGTAAGCTCCAACTCTTCCTTACTGGTGTTCCGGCAGGGCTTAACTATTCCATAGGGACAGCTAGACAGTGTATTTGTTCTTAATTACAAAAGTAAAGATCCTATCAAATAAAAAATCTGGGGGCATTAGTTTTAATTCTTACTAATGCTAGTATTAATCTTTGTTTAACTCAAATGCTGGCAGTTGCCATTTTTCTGCCTGACCTTCATTGGTATGGGTTTTTTTAAGCCAAGAATAATCAGGTAGCAAGTGACTTGTGACCACCACTCACCTCTTAAATCCCTAGTGCTTGCCCCTATTCATCTCCTTAGCTGTCGCCTTAGTCCTTCACTGCATCACTGCAGATCCCAAGCCCATGGCAGCTGAAGGCTCAAGGAGGACCGACGGTCTGGAGAGGCTCCCAGTTTGGATCTGTACAGCCTCCACATCCCATCCCACCACTGGTCACACGAGCTCTAGCATAGCAAGTGGCACAACCAAGGTCTGACTGATGGCTGAGGACAGCAGTCCCCGAGTGTCCTGCCCCTGGAGCTCAGTCCTCAGGAAAAACTGCCAGGGCTCTGCTCTCTTTAATTTAAAAGATTAATCTCAACAGCAACCTCCAGTCAAAGACCTTGGGTTCAACTTATTAAAAATAAGACAAGTCTTATGCAGGAAATTGGCCAAGCTTTCCTTAAAAGAAAACTCTAGCTGGTCGAATCACTGCTTTTTGTGAAGGTGTCTCATTGAAAAAGACACCCCTTTTTTAAAATCTCTGCATGCACTAAAGACATTTTCCTCTCAGAGAAGCTACCAGGCATCCAGAAATATCAATTCAGTCTCATGATGCAAAACAGCAGTGAAGAACTCCCCATCCCATAATAACTTCATCCAGTTATATTAAATCAGACATCAGGAGTCCTCCAAATCAGTCTTTGGCGGAATTAAGGTAAATAGATACAGGTAAAGAGATCTATTAAGTACATGATATATGAATTAGCTCTATAAACCAACACGTGCCTTCTGCAGGAACTATCTCCCACAGCTCTGTGTGATCTGCCAGACCTATTTAAGGCCTTTCATGGCATCTACTTACAGAAAAAACCCTGCTAAACACAGCAAAATGATTACTTACTTTTGGCTGACTTGGATCGTGTCCGAATTCCCTCATCCATATTAAATATTTCTTCTCCCTTCACCCTAATGTCCTGAAGTCTCTTGTCATCTGTGTTGATGCCATACTGCAGGAGTTTGCACAGTGCTACAGAGCTGGGAACAGAGAATAGGAAAATTAGAGATCAGAATTTCCCTGAACTGCCTGGTTTTCACAGCCCCTTTCTAACAGGGAACACACCCCAGAGCAGACACCCAGATGCCCTTTCTTCTATATCTTTGCCAAGAACAAGCATGACAGAATTTTCCCATGTCTCCTGCTTCATGTCAGCATCCAAAACTGGACTCAGCTCCTGACCTGCACAGCAAGCTGGGCACTCGTCAAGCTTTGGATTTAGCACCACCAACAGTACAGATATCCACCCATACATATATTAAAGATTTCTCCAGGTCAGAAGGGCCACCAGGTTAAATGTGCCCCTGCAGCACCATGTGCACACGAAGATGGAATTAAGAGAAAAGCAGTGGCAACAAAGCAGTAATTTGGCTGATCTGTAGCAATTATCTGCCCCCTTTCTCCAGTCTCAATGCTCATTTTCACTTCTGGTCCTTCATGGCTCTGCCACACTCAGACCTTCCAGCTTGCTCCTCTCCTTTACAAGTTCTTTCCATCTCTGATGCTCACATTTCAAACTTTCTCCAGCTCCATGCTGTTTTCAAGCACATTGAGGATGATGCTGACTACAGGTCAAGGCTGACAATCTATGCTTGGCACCCCCAAATCTCTCTCTTTCTTGGCTCCACAAATCTCAAACTGAAGTTTTGGAGTCCTGTGAAACTGAACTCTTTTTGTGCTTTCACTTCTCACCCTCTCTCCCACACTACGGCTCTGACTTCTGCTGGTTTGGACCCAGGTCTTACCTGCTGCCCCAAGCTGCCCAAAGTTTTGCCATCATTTCACCAAGACCCCACAGCCAGTATTCAACATGCCCCCAGTGGATGGGGACTGTGTACACAGGAGGTGTCAGCTGCCTTCAGGGTCCTTCTACTAACCCTGAACAAGAGGCTCCTCAGAGCAGGCCCTGCTTTTCCTCAGGACACAGAAATACCAAGCATTTACTAATGCATGCTAAATGTTACCACAACCAAGCAAATCCAAGTGTTTAATACAGTGTGGAGCCCTGTTACATCACCTGTACCCAAACAGCTCTAAGCAATCACCTTTAACCTTGTTCTCCTGGTCAGCCTTGGCTATTACCTGTGCCATAAGCCTCAAGAGATCCTGCTGGCAGGCCTGCATTGTCAAAATGGGGATAAACCACCAGGCTTAGGGATGAAACCAACAAAATGTGACCAAAAAGAGCACTGGATCCCCAAATCTGCTGCTTGTCCTTCAGGATTATTCACTAACTTCCATTTTGAACCTGCTTTTTCTCATTATTTATTTCACAGGCTATTTGACAGCCTGTAACAATGACATAACAACACACACTAATAAGTGAGTTAACAGCTGGTGAGAACCCTAAGAGTGGTCTATAAGGCTTCCCAATTCCAGAAAAATCTAATACAGTGGCTGTGAGAAAATTTAAATGAATACAGAGCATCCCATGCTTTGGAATACAGCATTCAGCCTCCAACAGAAAAAAAAACATGCTCCCACAGCAAACGGGAGGGAACACTGTTGCAATTGATTTCTTGACCGACTTTTAATAGATCAACAAATCCACAAGAAATCACCAGATTCTCTTAGGAAACCCTCTACAACACCCCAGAACTCTACAGAAGTCTACAAAGGCAATTCCACATGTGGAAACTCTTCTCATCTGATCTCATTCACAGAAATTCAATCCCAAAAGCAGCCCCATATTTGCAGGAAACACCCCCTTCCCCCTCGTGTCTCTGTTCCAGCACATGAGCACAAGGCAGCAGGAGCACTGATGAGGAAGATCAGAGCTTGCTCCAGTTACCACAGCTTTCCTGAGCAGAACTGACAGTGCAGGGAGCAGCAATTCTGCCCAGCGCTGGCACACACTGCTCCCATCTGAGCCAGCTCCCCTTCCCTCCGCCCAGCACCCAAAGGCAGTGGGATGGGGGCAGCTGACAGGGAGTGTCTGTGGGTCCCACCTGACTTTGCCTTCATACTGCCCATAGAAGAGGTGCTGCCTGCTCATCCACTCGGCCATCACGAACTCCAAGGCAGGCTTGCCAGTGGGGCCAGGCAGGCTGCACAGGAATTCCAGAAGTGGCTCCAGTTGTGAGTGAACCAAGTGAGCAAACACCATGATCAGGGACTGCAGGAGGAGAAAGGCAATGTTAGCTGTACATAATTTAATAGCTGGAAATGTTTTATCAAATATTTAAGGAGCTGAAGTGAAGCTGTGCTTACTGAAGGAAGCTGAAGCTCCCTGCAGGAGTGAAGGCTGTGCTTACCAATCCCGGGAGGAAGGGAAAGTACAACCAGCTGCAAAACACTGTGCTACAAATGCAGGAAATAAACACCACATCATCACTCAGCCGCATCTTCCCAATTCTGAATGCATTTTGAACATGATTTTAGGGAAAGAACTACAACTTTTGAAAATATTTTGTTATAGCATGCAGTTTTACAGTCTGACTCCTAAAGACCAGGGGCAGAACTCATTTGCTGTGTATGTCTAAATGTCAGTCTCCCAGTCTGAGGGCATCTCTGTAGCCCTCCTCAGGAAAAAGCTGCCCATCTCCAGAGGACCACCTTCCAGGCTAACACAGGGAAGAAATCCAGCACTGCAAAATGCTTGGCTACAAGGGCTGCATGGGACTGCTTCAGATTTAAACTTCCGTATCTTTTAAATCCAAAACCAAGCAAAGTGAGAGCCATTCCAAACAATTATCATCAGTATATCCAGGGGTAAAAAATCCTAAAGCTGCTGAGATTTGCTGGCATTGAAATGGCCATTGTGGTACCACATGCCGGCTTGAAAAATGCACATCCAAAAATCAGAGAAATAAGATAAAATGGTTAGAGCAGAGTGAAGCTCAGCTGAGTGCTGCACTGGGGGCAGAGATGGGATCTTGCTCAGCAGTGCCAGAAAAATGTCTTCCCCCAGCTGCTACTGAGGAACCAGGGCAGTCAGCATGAGCTGTTTTACACTGAGGGCACAGACAAAAAAAAAAAAAAAAAAAAGACAGGAGAGAGAATGAAGACCACTGGGAAAAAAACTCCAGAAAACTGTGTCACTACAAGTAGGTCAAGGCTAGAAGAGATGGTGATGCTCTTAGTCTGGTCTCTCACCTCACTCAGGCCAACTATGCCTCCCATCCACCAAAAGCTCATCTTGTCTCAAGTCCCAGGCACTTATCATTGGAATACAGAACAAATCCACTCAAAAACACATGCTGCCTTTGCAATAACATTCCTACTGAGGCAACTGCTATCCCTCCAAAGAAGGCTTGAAAGTACAAGGGCATGAGGGACTACTGAAGGTACATTACAGCTTATCCAGGAGAATCTCGCTTACCCTGTAACCTGACAAAAAATTTTGGACCTGAGGAACAGCATGGAGATATGTCACTGGAGGGTTAGGTTGGGTATCTCCCAGAGGGTGGTCAGGCACTGAACAGGCTCCCCAGGGAATGATCACGCCCCCAAGGCTGCCAGAGCTCAAGGAGTGTTAGGACAGAGTGAAATTGTTGGAGTGTCCTGTGCAGGGCCAAGGAGTTGGACTTAATGATTCTTTTGGGTCCCTTCTAACTCAGGAGATTCCATGATTCCCTGATCAGAGGAGGCATTTTCCTGACTACTTCAACAGGACACACAGACCCTCCAATTGCACGAGCCATAAACAGGCACAAAATGAAAAAAAATTATGACAGTTTCTTCTCCTTGTGCTTCTCCTCACTCTCCTGGGTGCTAAGCCTGCTCACCTGCATCACACTAAGTGTCTCTGCTTGCTGCATTTTACTCAGGATGGCTCTCAGGATCTGGTCCAGATTCTCTCCCAGCTCACTCCCGGCTTTTGAAATTAAAGTGGAGACCAGTCTGCCCACAAAGGCAGCGGTGAACTCCGAGGTCCGTGGGTCCAGGAGCTGGCTCACCACCTGCATCACGTACCAGAGCCCGTTGTGGCCCTGCTCATCGTGCCACTGCGCGATCTGCTCCAGCGCCACCGACACGTACGCGCGCAGGCACTCGCCGCCGTTCTACAGAGACAAGCAGTGGGTAAGGGAACGGGCAGGCATGGGGAGACATCCCCTACACCATCCCAGAACCTCCCTGTACCACGATGAAAACAGGGGGAAAACTGGTGGCACCTGCGAAAGATTTACAAGTAAGTTCTACAGACTCCAGCTCTTTAACACATACACTACTCCTCACTGCCCAATCAGCAGCAATCAAGATAACTAATAAATACAACAATAATTACAACAATAATCTCAAGTAGCTGCAGTTTTGTGCCAATCTTGGTTCCTAAAGAAATTCAAAGAGTTTTTAACAAGTGAGAGATAAAGACAGAGAAGTGTGACATGAACAAAATACAGCTCAGCAGCTAAGCTGCAGTCCTTTTGAATTCCTCTTAGCACAAAGATCCAGCAAAGCAACCGATGTGCATTTCTACAATTTCTCCCTGCTGGTCTCTTGCCTATTCTTACTGGTCTGTTCTTTAGGCAAAGACCATATTCCCATGGTCTGTATTCACATGGCAAAGAGTAGCTGCCACTATGGAACTCCTTACATAAGGAATGAAACCACCCTTGTTATTCACATATGCCAATTAGGAGCTGGAATGAAAAGGCTCCCTGAACTTCTAGCCTCTGATGCTTTTTCCTTCTTGCTAGATACTCCAAAGACATCAGGCCATAGCCAAGCCTGCCTGCAAGCACAGCTCAGGCAGTGCTCATGCTGGAGATGATTCCCTGCTTTCCCTCCATCCCACACCTGGCTCAATCAAAAAGAAGTTTGCCTTCCCCTTCCCTAATAAATGAGTACAGCAGAAAGCTCCTAGAGCAGGAGGGCTAGGAGGGTTTTTGCTGTCCTGTGCTTGTGAAAGTTCCTGAAGATAGCCCCTGCCATTACCTAGTGTGATAAATGTTATGGGGGCAGAAAAACATTACAGGTTTGCTTAATTGCTTGGGTTTTTTTTTTTTTGTGTTCTTGGGCTTTGGTTGGTAGGTTCTTTTAACATGCTCCAGTGCACTAAAATAGAAAAAACATCCAGGCTGTTGCCTTTCTCACTGTAGTTCTCCACATTCAGGAATGATCAGGAAAAGTCACTGCAGGCCCTGAACAACAGTACTTTCATGGTAAACTGGAGGTGGCAGAAGCTGTGGGGGGCTGCTGGTACAGCAGCTGGCAAGAACAGCCTGGGCTTCCTCAAAGGCTGTGTCACCTCTCTCGGACAGGTACAGCCCTGCCATCCTCCCCCTCCCCACAGTGTCACCTGCCTCCCCCTCCCCACAGGGGTACCTGCATAGTAGCATTGTCATCTGTGTTCAGGCTGCACTGTGCCACTGCAGGGAATGCCTGGCAGATGAGGAGCTGAGACAGAGGGGGTTTTGTATTCCTCACAACTGTAGTCAGTATATCAATAGAAGTCTGAAAGGAAAGCACAAACTGTCACAGCAGCAGCCACATTACTTGAAGTCACCACTACCCACCCCTGCTGCAAACATCAAAGGTGTGAAACTACAAGGATGTGGCCACTGCTGCAACCACACCCTGAACTCACAGTCTAGAATAATTTTTAAATGTGAGGACCCTGGAGTCACACACCCCAAGCATCACTGGTGTGAGCTGTAGAAGTTCCCATGATAGTTCCCACATTAAGAGCAGTGTCACCACTCAAACATGGCAAACAGATGCATGCTAATCAGAACAGCCAGAGAACTGTTCAAGCTGACTTGTTCCATTTTGGTTATATTGATTTAAATTTATTTTAATTACCCATAAGCAATTGCTACAGTCATGCCAATTAACAGATTATATGCATATTGATCTGGATGTTTATGAATTTAATTCCATACAACCATTCTACCCAGTCAGTGCTCCATCTTTTATTAGGGCGCCTGCATAATTTATCTCCAATTCATACATATGTGATGCATAAATCAGAAAAAGCCTTAGGAAGAAATGCAAGGAAAAGTTGTGTAGTCTGCTGGGAGAAGAGACTATTCCTGCTGAAAGATGGCAATGTCACAGCAAAATGACTGGGGATGACTGATACTGTGGAGACTGGAAGAAGGCCAGAGAAGCAGTTTAAAGCAAACTTTTGGAAACATCTTCCTGCACCTGCAGTTTGCCTCTTCTCCACAGAGAAATCTCCCCCAGTGACTGAAGCCATTGCTCCAAAGCATGTCCACTGCAGCCTTTCTGCCCTTTGCAGAGCAGCCACCCCAGGTGTTACTGAACAGGGAACATCTCCAGCCCAGGCCGTGTCCCACTGAAGCACTTACTGCACACAGCCCCGCCGGGATCTTGTCAGCTGGGGCCTGCATGATGCTGACAAGGGTTGGGATCAGCCTCATCTGCATTGGACCCTGGCAGGCTTCTATTTGAGCTAGCTCCTTAAAAATATCCTGGGCAAGAGAAGCAACAACAGGATCTGGAGAGAGAAAGCACTGTTTACTAAAACACACACATCTCAATCTTTGCCACCACTATTTTGGCTGGGCAAGGCAGCAAGTTTCCCCTCTACCACGGGAATCAATGTTCATTCAATGACCATTGATTAAGCTTTCAGCAGCAGGATTCAACAGCAAAACCAACTGTGCTTTGGGAATGGAAGTGGAATGCATACCGTTACTGTACTTGAGGAATATTGCAATGGTGAAGGGACAGATCTTGTTCTCCATGCTGGCTGTAAACGCCGCGTCCACCGTGCACACAATGCACAGTGTCTCCATCACCAGGTTCAGCACCTCGGAGCTGAACTGAGTTGCCAAGTGGATCAGGCCATCCAGAATGCTGGGAAGGAAAGGCTGCAACACGTGGGTGCTCTCAGAGATCTTCAGCTGGTCACAGTAGCTAGATGAGAAATTTGTGATACAAAAATACATTCCTAATATATTGAAGTAACTTAAATATATTCCATTCTGGATAATACATGAGGGGCTGATCCATCCTGTCCATTCTTATTCCTTAAGTTCACGCCTCTAGGACTTCTCCTTCAGTCCACTACTGCTTGACCTCCCAGCAGCTCAGCAGGAAGGAGGAGGAAAGCTCTCACCAGAAATCTTCCCTCTGCATTCCACACAAAGCAGAGTTGAGCCGAGTGATGTTAGAAGCTTCTACTGCCCCTCAGTGACAGATCTCTCCTAAGAGCTGCCCATCGATGGAGAAAAGGAAAAAGTCCAGGACAGACACTGCTTACAAAGTGTTTCGTTACCATGTTCTACAAGTGACCTGGGGTGTGATAAAGCAATTTCAGGAATAACTAAGTCATAAATCTCCAACTTCATTTATTCATTAACATTTCAGTGCAAATAAGACAAAGTGCTCTGTTTGGAAGTGGTGAACAGTTAGGTTTTAGCAGATTTTTTGTGACTTTTTTTTTGATTTTACACTAATGTTCATCGAGTACAGCAGAGCTTCCTTCTGACAAAAATGGGATAAGGAAATCAAACCCCAAACACTCCTTATTGCTGTGATTGGCTCCACAGGCCTGTATGATGTCAGTCACCTTTATGACCAAACAGGAATAATCTGGGTTTCATCCAACACTACCTAGTGTTGCTCCTCCCTGTGACCATATCCATCACAACACTTTACTGTAGCCAACCTTGAATCTCAATTCCATATTCCTCATTAGAGTTATTCTATTTTGAACCTGTTTGCCTACGCTTTTTAAGCTGATGTCTACTTCATTCAAAGCAAAACCTCCCACAGCCCAAACAGAAATGCTATTTTTACAAACCAGTTTATCAGTGCGATCTATAGCCCTGTCCCTGGGGCTGTGGAATAGCCCAGGGTTTGCTTACCCCCAGATGGCTCTGACTGCAGAGATCCGGACAGAGGGGGGCTGGGTTTCGTGCAATCCACTGACAGTGGCTTGCAGGAATTGCTGGATGAGCTCTGGAGACATGGCCACAGTGAAACGGCTGGCAGCCCACAGGGCCCGGCCCAGGAGGAAAGGAGACACTGCAGCAAAACAAAAAACCTCAGTTGTTTCAGAGTAAGCTTTATGAGTTTAAAATCACAGCTGCTTCCATCCATTATTTAAAATCTTGTCATCCCAATAGGAAAACACTGAAATGTGACACACAAGACAAGTGTGCCAGCATACAAAGAATTTTTGTTCATGGGCAGAATCTGGTTTATTTTCTTAGTTATTTCAAAGAGTAATTTCTCATTTATTAAAAAAACTCCTCAAGTATTCACACTTGAACTTTTTAATCACTGAACAAAAGCAAAGGAAGAGAACAGAGGCGTTTCCACTAATTCCCATTTATCCAGCTCAATATTCTGTCCCCAGCTGAAGAAAACAGCAGCATCTTAGGGAGAAGCATTAGAACAACAGAGCCATACCCAGGGACCTTTCACAGATTACATTGCTAGTTTGCAGCCATCACCCTGCAGTTACAGAATGGAATTCTGTGGTTCACCAGCACCACAGAAACAGTGGACATTCATTATCCACTCACTTGCTTCCACTCACCAAGGTATGATATATCTTTATCACACTTAATCCTGCTGCCTTTTCAGACTATGAATCTCCTTACCTATCTAGGCTCGCCTCAAAGTGATGATGCTCTCTGTTCCTCAGCATCTTTACTGCCATTATTTATGCTCCTGCAAGTACTAATTTTAAGATGAGGACATAAAACACTCTGTGCAAGATGTACAGCAAGAGAAGAGCTTTGTTCTTTAAGTCAGTATCATAAAACACTACATTTCTTTGTATGTACCATTACTGACCATTAAATGGATGTCCTTGGAGAGCCATCAACACACTGACTCCAGAGCCCTTCCAGAGCACAGCAGCTCATTTACAACCCAATGCCACACATGTAAATGAATGTAAATATATGGAAATTGCTGTGGTTGGTTTCTTACATGCATTGCACACTAGTTCTTCACTCAACATTAACACAAAGAAAAGAAAAACCCCTTCTTTGTAATGGGATAAATAAGTGTTTCTTTGATGAAAAAGGAACCCAGGAACCAGTTTCTTCTACACTGACAACTCAATGTGGACTCATCAATGATGCTCACATTAATGCCTTAAATGTCTAAAATTTTAATTTGCAAGGACTTTTGAGGTCTGACTTTCAACAATTCCTCTGATTTTCTTGCACACTGATGTAAGATAACACAGAGAGCAAAATCCTGCTGAGTTCCCAATAACAGAACCCCATTTAGCCGAGAGCATTATTTGAATTCATGTGCTACAACTCATGTCAGCCTCAGCATAAAACAAATGGGATGACATGGTGCAGCAGGAATTCTGAAGGCGGTTAAACACTGCTGGTGACTTTCCCAGGAACAGACACAAGACATCAGAACAGCTATTTTCCACCCAGCTCCTCAAACCCTACAAGCTCATGCATCCAGCCAACAATGAGATCCAGCTGAAAAAGCACAGTCCCACATATAAAGGACTTACACTAGAACTGGGAGCATGTGGGAACTCACAAGATTTATTTTTTTCACATGAGCAAGGTGCACAAGTGCATTTCCCAATACCTCATGCACACATCAACCTGACTGATTCATCAGAGACTCCCAGTGTCTGGCACCCAGCAGTTATTCCCAGGGATGCAGGGTCCCACATACCTGAAAGGTTGAGGTCTGCTAGGACCACGTTTGTCAGGAAGCCATGCATATCAAAGTGTATTCTCCCATTCTTCACACTGTCTGTGATTATAGACTTGACTGAGCCCAGGGCCAGCATACAGGCTTCATGTATTTTCCACCTGCAAAATAGTTCAGATGCCTTAAGACTTTTCTTCTGTGATCACTCAAGAAATAAATACATATTCTGAAGTCAAGTCACAAATAATTTTCTGGTCTAAGCTACGACAACTATTTCCTTGATCCCAAAAGAGAATATAAAAAAGCCCTTAAAGGGATTAACATTCACAAACTGCAAGACGGGGGCTTGGAAACTCCCTGAGGATGGGCAGCATTCTCAGTCACTTCCTAAAATACTGGTGGAATAGTTGCTACTTGTACCAATTTTGTTCCCATAATAAAAAAGCATCTCTTCCATGAAAGCTTGTGTTTTAGCCATGCCTTCATAATTTATGTGCAGAAGCACTGGGATACCCAGTACATTAAAGGTTTAAGAACATCTAATTTTGCATTAACATTTTGTTAATTATGATGATATAGAGCTATGTGCAAATACACTTCTCCTTGGTTTTATTTGTGAAGCCAAGAACCTACTTTACAACTTCTCACAACTGAGGCAGATGGGGACCTAATGTCTGCTTTTGCAGCCATTCCACTGCTGCTCATTATCAGAGGGGCTCCTCTGACACTAATATTCAAAATAAACACAAACACTGAACCAATGCACTGTAAAACCAGGAGAGAATCTGTGGACCAATAACCAGGTACTCCTGCAGTGGAGTTTTCTTCTATCCCCAAACAGCATTAAAAACTGCATCTCTGAAGTTCTAAAATTGAACACATACATCTGCACACAGCACCACTCTTCTTGACATCAAGTAAAAAAAATTATTTTTTTTTTTTTTACACACACACACACACATATATATATATTCCTGAAAACTTTATCCCAATTAACTGAACATGAAGTATTGCAAATTTCTCTTCTGATTTTCTATAAGTAATTGTCATTTCCCATGAGATGTTTTAAGGAACATCAAGCTCTGAAGGGAGGGAGCCTTGGCACAGATAACTTGTGCTAGGAACTGCCCAAAGTACTCCACATGGAGATTTCACCATCTGGCTCAAGAATTGCTGTACTTTCTTTTGCTTCTTCTAATGAGAGCTCTCCAGCTCAATCCTCGCTCTTCAGTAGCATTGTCACAAATGAAATGTGATTAAATCATGGTGCACCCAGTGCTGCAGATGAGCTCGACACCCATCCCAGCGCCATCCCCTCCGCCCCAGCGCCGTCCCCCCCTGCCCCAGCCCCTCACCAGTGCTCAGCACCGCTGTTTTTAGCCTGCTCAGCTTCCTGCAAATGCCTCGTAGCTGCTGCAGCCAGAGCAGTTGCACTCTCATTCTGGAAATCAGCAGCCACAGCCTGTGCACAAGGAAATGGTAACACTCATTTGTATGGACTGTTAAAAGTTGGCCTTTTGTCTAAATGCCCTTCCTGAGGGCAGGTTTGATACTTGTTATTACTACTTCAGTATCTAAATGTGGAATATATTTCATACCAGCAGGAGATCCTGAGCAGCAATTCTCACTGTGTAGGAAAATGTATCATCATCTTCATCCTCCACAAACTGCTGCGGATTCGCAGTCCAAACTTTAATCTAGAGGAGACAAAAAGGACAGGGCAGCTGAGAATTCAGGACACCATCGGTAAAAGGCAGCTTTTCTGTTCCCTGCAACCTGTGTTGGAAAACTACTTTCAGAATTTTTCTCTTCCACAAGAAGTCTTCATCCTCAACTGATTTTTCTTCTATTCCATTGGAGAAACCTTTGAAAAGAAGAAACTCTCTTTGTTCCAAGCTCATCTTGCTCTTCGGCCCCTCATTTGAGATCAGAGTTTGACAGAACTAATGACTGACGTGGAATCAATGCTACACAGCTTTATTTTTAGATGAGGAATGGGAGAAGCAGACAAATCTTCTAACAGAGTGCTTGTTTTTATGCATGTCTACCTAAAGTAAAAGATGATGGTTGTCACACTTGAGAGGCCAGGAGCTATGCAGAATTTCAGTACAAATTATTTCACCTTACTAGCACAACATTTTTGCTCTCACAGAAAGCTGTTTATTCCCTTCAGCATGAAAATCCTCATTTTCACAGCACATGGAAGAATGAATGAAGAAAGCCTGAAGGAGCTGAGGTTGTTCAGCCTGGAGAAGATCCCAGGAGGACCTTATAATTGCCTTAAAATTAAAGCCCTTTGACCAGGGCCCCAGGACAAGGGGCAAGATGGGAGGTTTAGATTACAGAATGAATTCCTTACTAAGGGGGTGCTGAGACACTGGATATGTTGCCCAGAGAAGTTGTGAATGTCCCATCACTGAAAGTGTTCAAGGCCAGGCTGGATGGGGCTTGGAGGAACCTGGGATAGTGGAAGGTTGCACCCAGGGCAGGGGGTGGAACAGGATGGGCTTTAAAGTCCCTTCTGACCCAAACCCTTCTGTGATCTGTGATTTACTGTTCACCTTGTACCATTCTGGAACCTCTAAGTGCTGCCACAGCAAAGTGATGGGACAGACTATAAGATTACAGCAGCTTCCACGCACTGAAACTCTTCCCAGGACACTTGCTGGTTTAAATCTTGCATTTCCTTTTTTCATACACAACACAAACATGCTCACCTGCTCTTCTGTGATCTGCATGTAAAGCAGGATGTAATAGATCAGGTCTGGCAGAGCCTTCTTCACTGTGCTCTTAAATTTGTTGTTTTCCAACAAGGCATGAACAAATTCAAATATGCTGAACACCAGATTTTCAAAGCCCAGAACTTCACCTGAACAAAGTGGAAAAAACAAAAAAGAACATGACTGAATATGCCAACATACAAAAAGGTACAAATGGATGTGAAAATAATTACAAACTGTTAGCTTCTCTGAGCAGATATTTATTCATTCTCCTGGACTAGCAAGTGCAGCAGCAGCCCCAGGAGGATTTCAGACCTCATCACTTTCTGCTCTCTTCCCACCACACATCCCTTATTAAAAATTTATCAAGCTCAACCTAAAACCTATTTGATTTTCTTTTGTCCCACTACTTTTACCTCAATATTGTTGCCAAATTCACTCCTTGGGCCATTAGAAAACTTAAATTGTGTGCCTTCATTGATCACAATCACAAGTAATTTGCAAAGAAGTGATGGACACCATTCTAATATGGTAAATGCACCTTCAGCACCATCTCCCACGGTGTTTCAGTCAGTTTTGGCAGCAATATTGAGGTAACTCCATTCCTCTTCAAACTGCAGAAGTGAAGTGCAAGTTCTTACCATCAGAATCCACAGGATCCTCCACCTCTTCTGTGTAATTTACTTCTGTTCTCACATAAGTGGATGGAGTTAAGGAAATGCTTTTTTTTAAACAACATCTATTTTGGAATTAATCTGTTCCTGTCTTAAAATTCCTGATAACTTGGGAAGGTTTCGTTCTTTAAAAGGCCTTTGATTTTGCGTAGAGTCCTGTGCTTCAGGACACAGAGACAACAACCCCAGGAGCTCCTGGCTTTGTGCATTGCCCAAGTTCAAAGACTACTTTCTACAGAACACTCACACATCACTTCAGCACATCTTTGATTATTTGATTAACTTAGATCAAACTCATCAAGGTAACCCAAAAATTCATTTATGTTTGCAAGAACAGAACCCCCCAGACTCGTTCTTTCCAGGGCATGTGAGCCAATTCAACATCTCATTGCTGCTCAAGGGTGAGGAACCACCCCATGCTCCCACATCCTACCTTAGGTTGGCTCTGCTCCTTACCAAACTTCTCCATAAGCACCAGCCCTGGGAAATGACAAAAAACTAACCTGGGGGTAAGAAGGAAGGAGTTTTCTTTGCGGATGGTGAACTGAAGATCCAACAAGCACCAGAGCAAACACAAAGAAAGGAAGAACAAGACTCTCCCCTTTTGCAAACAAAAGCCCATTTTGTTTGTCCATACCAACAGGACTGTAGTAGGAGTAAGGACAGGAGAGGGAGAAATACACCATCAAAAATCCAACAAACAGCTCCTTGTATTTTCATAGATTCACAATACATTTTGGGTTGGAAGGGATCTTAAAGACCATCTAGTTCCAATCTCCCTGCCATGGGCAGGGACACCTTCCACTGTATTTTAACAGAGGTCTGAAAAAACAATATGGAGAGATCTGAGTTGTCAGTTTTCAAGTACAGGGCAATGCAAACACAGACCACTCTGACACAGCTGGGTGTGCAGTGGAGCACTGACTGAAAATTCAAATGGCAAATCAGCTTCTGCAGCAAGTGCAATCAGCCATTAGTTCTGCTGCAGCAAAAGGTACTGCTGGTTCTCCTTCTCCTAAAGTCTTTACACTGTGAACAGCATCTTTTTAAGAAGACAATTTTTACGAAAAAGGACCAGAAACAATGCAGAGCTTGTGGCAATTCTACAGGGCACAGGCATCAATCAGCATACATTTTAAGCTAAAAGAAACTTAATGGAGCCTCCAGAAGTAACAGAAAGATCCTGTTTTGTCTGGCAGGGCAGAACACTCTGTGCATTGTGCTTCTCCAGCAGTCAGGTCATTACTGGGTACGAGACTGAGTTTGTCTTGTTCGATTCCAGTTAAACACGTTCACTACCAAGGATATAAAGCAGCACTTTCCGTAAGGGTGTTCCAGACAATGGGCAGGATCTGCTGCATTGATGAAATCATGTGCTTTGGGTAGTTTTTCACAAGTGCTGTCACAGCCTGGAACCAAAAAGAATATCAGTCAAAAGTGAAACTGGGAAAGCCATCAACACACTCAAATCACAGGCTGCTGTTTCATTAACAACTGAGATCATCCAAAGGCTTCCTGTCACCAAGGTCACCTCTCACTCCTGACCGCACAGTCCCCTCTCTCAAACACTCACCAACACACTTCTCTTGGTGTTTCCTCCTTTGCAGGGAAGCAAAGGAATAACACAAGATGTAGCACTCTGGATGAAGACAATGCGGTGCTAAGACAATGACTCAAATCCAGAGCACATCACTGTGCAGCGCTGTCTGGATACAATTATCCTGGAAGTGTCTTGTCCCAGAAAAAGAATTCTAATGTAATGTAAAACCAGACTACTGCCCATTTTCCACACTTCTACTCATGCAAGCAACACATCCATTGCACATCCAAGGAGTAGCTGGAGAAGCAAACACCCACCCAGATCAATTCCCTTCCTGTTCTGCTGCGGGCACTGGTGGCTGTGCCAGCCCAGCACAGGGGCTTCTCTGGGAGCAGCTTAGCAGCTCCACAGGGGATTGTGCCTGGACTTTCATGAAGCTGATCATCCTGACTTAGGGGAGCTCTTCCACCGACACTTGCCTTTTGGGACCCTCCAGGAGTGAGAGAGCTCTCACTCCTCCCTCTCCTCCCCAGGGGCACAGCTCCAGCTGTGTTACACTTGTTACAGGCTAACAGCCTCTCACAAACTGCCTGAGAGGTGCTGCCCCCAGACACACGGGTGTCAGTTTGTTTGTGCTTACCCAGTACAAACCACTCTGCACAGTTTGTTTGCAGCATTAGGTACATTAATAGAAACAAAAAAATAGTAATTCACCTTCCAGAAAAACAACAGCAATCTAATATCAGTATTGGAGATGAGCAGGAGATGAGTCAGGAATAACCCAGTTATGTGGGTTTGGGAATGAGTCTGGCAGGTGCTAGAAAGAAACATTACAGAAAAGACCTGCTGAAGTCTCTGGAAAAAAAAAAAAATTATGCAGATTCTGGCAAAGGAAGTGAATCTGATCTTCAGGACTGCTGCAAACTCAACACCCTGCTAGGGCCACAGGACCATCCCAACAGACTTGTTCCATATGCCACTCCATATGAACCCTATGTAAATGTTTCTAAGATCTACGCCCAACCAACTCTGCAGGAAGCGCTGCTGGAGTGCTAAGGGAGCTCTTCAATTGTAGGCTCTGCAGTTGTAACAATAGAAAGCTGCATTTGCAAGGTCACCACAGTCCTGCAGAGCAAGTCATTAAAAAACAGAGCACTCTCCTGTCAGATGTTGTATTTCAACCCCTGGCCCCTCATTCTGCCAATTCCCACTGCTTGTCTGAACTCAAAGACCTGCTTCACAGATCCTCTGCCAATCTCCACGTATTATTCCACCACCTATTAATCCTTCAAGAAAGCCCTTATCCTTCTCTCTTCAGAGCACTGCTCCTTCAAGTCACTCTATCAAAGCCTTTTATTGCTTCTTTTCCTGTCTTCATCTTTAAACGGAGAAGAAATCCCTAAATTTTTGGATAAAAAGCTTAAAATACACACTAGAGAGCACGCTAAAGCTGACTGTCAGACAAAGTCCAGCAGTGGCAGGTTGAAGTACCTTGTTCATAAAATTGGGAAGTTTGTCCCAAGACACAGATCCCACCTCATCTTCCATCCAAGAACAAAGAGGTTAGTATTAATTATTTTTTTTTTCTAGCTAATTATTTGTTCCAGCATCAGGAAAAATGCAAGCATTTGACCCACAGGTGTTGAACAGCTTCTAAGCACAAATGAAAAAGCACAACAGCAAGGCTGCAAGATGCTTTAGATTGTTGGTTAATTGGTGTTCCTGATATATTACTGCACACTAGTACACCATTGTATTCCAATTTGCATTCCATTATTGTGAAATTTGCCTTAAATCTGACACCTGTTTTGTTTAATCACTCTGTTTCTCTCAAAACGATCAATAGTAGCATGTTCAACACTGGAATTAGGATTCAAGAATTGCAAAGTTGCAGCTCATTCATCCTTAGAGACACCAATTTAATTCATGCTGAACTATCAAACACAACGATAAATTACCCCATGGGTATTTCCTTCTAGTCCTCACATTTGGTATTTTTGTTGTGGCCAAACCTCCCATCTCCTCCAAGGATAAAAGGCTCTGATTTTCTGCTGATAACTGCTTAAAAACTTGTAACTATTCTGGGAACAACTTGGGACACATTATCCATCAGTGGTTCCCCATGATGTGATCCAAACTATTCACTCCCCTAACCAGGATAACTGGTCCCAGCGAATCAGGCAGAGGTGCACACTGCAATAGCATTCCTTAAAGCTTCTGCCACTGTCCTGCAGAACATTCTGACATGGACAGCACAACAGTTTAGGTCACGACTGCCTCTGACTTCCATCAAGAACTCCAGGAACCTTGGAGTACAAAGCTCTCAAGTGACAGGGAAGGGGAAAAAAAAGTCTTCCTGTCATTTTCCACATAGCACTTCATTAAGGACAAGGAGATGGAATTGAGCTTGCATCTGGTTGAAAATGTGCTATAAAAAAAATCTCAATTCCCTCTTCCATTGCATCAGCTTTTCAAGGGGTTCCTGTAATGACCTCATCTGTAGAGCTGGTTTAAATAATCCCCTAAGGTTTCTTACTTCTACATTACAATGACTATAAAATCCACTCCTCTGAAAGTGAACTTCACCTGAATCCCTTTTTCCCCAGAAAATTGCTATCATCAGCTTAGAAACCCTAAGTTACAAAACCATGAATTGCCTTAAGTCAACAGCCAGAACACTCATCTCTTCAAAAAGAGCCTCCTACAAACCACTTGTCAGCAGATCTCCTGAATTTCCTGTTTAAATCCACACTGCTTCTCTGCTGCCATCGATGCCACCCGACACACAGCAGTGTATTCAGATCCAAATCCTCTTGTGCTGCACCTCCCTGGTAGAGGCCCTCACACAGCTAAGGAGCAGAGCAAGAATAAGGTGACATTTCCTCAGAGACTTTCCCAGCCTGTCACATTGTTCAAGAACCTCCTGGAGAGACCAGTGCTGACATACCCATACAAACAGCCCAATGCCAGCAAGCAGTTATTATTTAAATAACAGAAAAGGCTGCAGAATGCATGGATGTAATGACAACAGAACTGGCCTGGCCTGGTTTAGAGCAAAGCCATCAGTTACAACTGCTTTCTGTGGAGACTGAAAAATACCACTACTCATTAACAATCCAAATGTGAGTATCTGGAGTAAGAGATCCAAATATTCTTGAGCTGCAGCCTGTTCATATTGAGATGATACCCTGCAGTGTTCCTTTCATGTTGCTGTTCCTATAAATCACTGCCCCAGGAATCCCAGTGCACAGGCAACAAAAAGGGGAAAAAAAAAAAAAACCACAAGAGACACCCTCTCAACAAAAACTGTGAAGCCAAGCCTTCCCCAAACTGCTTTTCAGTAGTGCTGCACAGCAAGAACAGCTCCAGCTGTTCTTAGAGGATGAGACATGCAGCCCCTCACTGAGAAGCCACAGGATGCCCAGACCAGATATTGCTGCCTTGAACAGGGCTGAGACAAGTTCTACCACACAGAGCTCAGGAGCTGCTGGTTTGTGTAACACAATAGCACCCTCCCAGCATGTATTTTCATTACTTCAGCACAAAGCTGGTCATCCTGAAAAACTTTTGACACTTGTCTTCAATAACTTCCTTATTGCTTTCTTCATGGAACTGAATGGGCCTCAGTGCCCATCCTCAGAAACCTGTACACTGACCTGAGTGTTGCTCACCCCAGCACACAGGCAGGGAAATGAAAGATCTGGATTTGATCCTGCAACTGATGCTTTCGGCTTTTTGCTCTCCCATGCTGCAGGCAGCATACCCTACAGCTCCAGAGGTTTCCAAGCTGTTACAGGGGTCTGCACTGGCCCTCGTCCCCCTGCACACAGAGCTCTCCAATCCAATCTCCTCTCTACAGCAGGGGAAACCAGGACAGTAGAAAGACCTTCCATCTCTCTTTCTCAGAAATCATTTAGCATTAAAGAACAGGCAAGTTCCAGAAAAGCACCTGCACTTAATAAGCTTTTACAGCTTCGCTGCAGCAGAATTCTGCAGCACCTTTAGAAAAGATTGGTATATAACTACAGATTATAATGTCCAAGACATATCCAAGATACATTAGATCAGCAAATGGCAGAGACAGATGGTCCTATGGATCAGATTCCTGTGGATCATTTTACAGACAGATCCTCATGGATCTCATCATAGGTATCTTCAGTACAGGCAAACAACTTATTTCACTGTTGATGGTGCTGGAAGCCAAAAGCTTCACTGTTCACACCATGAGCAATACTGGGAGATGTGCCACTTGAGTTTGTCTTCCAGCACATGTGAGTGTGTGTTGGTATTAAATTCTTTCTCCACTTAACCAGCCCTAAGTGACTCACCTTTAAAACTTCCATCTTAAACCCGCTGTCCGATGTTGGTCCATCAGGCATCTGCAGGGCCTGGACAAAGGCCTCTGTAAACTGCTGCACCACAGGAAAAATCAGGACCTTGGCAGCACCCTGGTTACAGACAATGAAAGCACAGCTGAATACCAGATACAGAACCCCCACATCTGACAGGTAAAGCACTAGAAGCAACAGCAAATGCACTTTTCTGGTACAAAATAGAAGAGAAACTCATGGCAACTGCAGAATACTGCAAAGTCACACGAAATCTGTTTCAGACATCACTTGGGCTCTCTCTTTAGGCAAGGAACTAAGCTCAGCTGAATCCCACTCTTCAGAACCCCACAGCACAGGCTCCCACAAAACACTCACATCCAACTTATCAATTTGGAGTCTCAAGAGAGATCCAGACAATCCAGTCTGGAGAGCCCCAGGAACAGTGCTCACCCCATCCTAGAGAGGCATTTCATTAGATGAGCTGAATCCTGCCCTGCACCCCAGCACCCCCAGGCTTCAAAACCAACCTGGGGTGGCTCCATCACACACACAATCACCCCAAACCCTGCGGCTGCCATTTATCTCCCTGCAGGGCCTCCATCTCCCAAACCAAACAAGCTGAGTATCAACAGCTGGCCTGAAGATCAACAGGATGATTCTTCCTAGGAAAATGCAGCAAGTATTTTTCCAGAGCACTCCATAAGCAGTAATTGGCAGAGCAAGTAATACAGGACCAAAATAATTTTATTGAGATTATTCCTCATAAATCCATAGCCAGGACAGCGAAGTCCTATGTTTAAATCAATTAGGAAATGCCATTTATAAAAAGATTCCCTTTTTCTTTTTTTTAAGTAAAATTTCAATAGAGAAGATTTAGTATTCAATGCAAAGGACACTTCCAGCCCTTCTCCAGAATAAGAGTGGGGAGCTACTGGCTATCTCTTAGATACTGGTATCAGCTGCATGATACAATGCATGAATAACCTTGTCATGGCAGTACAGATACAATGTAATTACCAGAACTTTCCAAAAGTCTGTACTGGATTGCTCCCTGTGCAAACAGGGAGGGAACAGCACATCGAGCCACTCAGCAGTGACCAGCCACTAGACTGAGAGTCACCCTTCCCTATCTTCACACCCCAAAAGTTAAAAATAACCATTTATTGTCTGGGAGTGCTGGAAAAGCCACTTGTCAGAGGCCATTTAAAATGCAGATGCGCTCAATTAGAGCCAGACAGCAGACTCATGTCTAAAGCTGCTTGACTGCTGTGTTTGTTTCTTAACAGCTATTTTTCCAAAACTGGGCTGGGTTTGGCTTCCCCCACCCCTGCAGGAACACAAGGCCAAGGCACCTCCTGAAGCACGAGGTGAAGCTCCAGGAGGAGCCTGGAACCAAAGCCTCACCCAAGGGTCCCTCGTTATCCAGGTGCCCAAGGCCTGGCAGGTGATCGGGACACACGGCTCAGCTGAAGGCTGGAAGCTAAGCCACAGATTTCCAAACGAAGGGATGATACTCCATCTCCTCCCCATGCTGACTCCCCCCTTTCTTGAGCTCTTACAAGCATGTCTGTTGATAAACCATAAATTAACCTTAATTATGGAAACTAAGTCCCACTATCAAGGCATGCATGTAAAGCAGGGAGTCAGCTACTTTACATGTATTAAATTACAGCCTCTTCCCCCGAATTCCAGCTGACACAGTACGTAATTTTCAAGTGTTACATTTCCATATTAACTATTATTTAGAACCTCACTCAGTTTGAATTCAAAGTATCATGTATGTCAAGTTAAATTCTTGCCTTTTCCAACTCCTCCATGTTACAGATCATGTGGGCACACGTGGTAAATATCTCCACTGCACGTGACCTCGTGCGAATCCCATACACCTAGACAAAAGTTAAACATCAGGAACACAACATTCTTTTTACACAAGATACTTCCTTTTAATTGTATTTCATTTTTGCTTTAGCTTTATTTTCTTATTATTGGCTTCAACTTTTCTGTTGAAACATTAGCTGCCATCAACTATTATATCATCAAGAAAATACTTTAAGTCTAACTCATACTACAGTATGACTTAACCATTAAATCTGGAGTTTCTGTGTTTAAAGAAACATTCCCACTAATTTCATCCAATACCAACCTCACTGTGAAGATCATACCTCTGCCATTGTGAAAATTTTGTACATCTCTGGAAGAATAACTGGAGCTACAAGTGGCATCTGTATGTCCGTCACTTCTCGGGTAAATTCTAAAAAAAGGAAAAAGAAGAGTTCTTATAAGAAATCCAACTTGTAGGGAACAGCAGCAATAGAACCATTGGGAAACACTAAGTGTATTGAAACATGTTGATTTGCACTTCACTAGACAAGGGTCATCTGATCTAGCTGAGGCAATCCTCAAAGGCAAGCAGAAAAATACCACACTAAAAGCTTCAGGTATCTGGAAAACAGCGTGTTACAGTCAAAGTCCCTGCTGAACTCCAACCTGCAGCACAGCACCTCCTTCCCCAGCTCTCATGACACCTGCTGAGCACACAATTCCACAGCCAGCAACAGGCACCAGGCCCAGGGGAAGAGAGGAAGAAAATTCCGATTTCTTCAATTTGGATGAAACGAGACAGAATACTGGCACAAGGAAAAGCCTGAACTGCTGCCTACAGCAGCCTTGCCCAGCCATGGCAGCCACAGACCTGTGAGCACTCTCATGGCTCCGTGCACTGCGTTGACATCGCCGCTGACCAGCATCTCCATGAGCAGGTTGAAGAGCTCGGGCCAGGCCTCGGGCCAGTCCCAGTGGGCGATGGCTGACACAGCGTAGGCGACGCTCGAGCGCACCTTGCTGATGGACTCCCTCAGCCCGTTGGGCAGCAGCTCCCTGATAGCAACTTTTGCCTGTAGAAAACAACAGCATTCAGAATAGATCCACGCCCATAGCACAATCTAATTTAAAAAAAATCTAAATTATGACTGCATCCTGATATTGATTAGATGCTGGTTTTACAAAATGAACATCCAGGAGACAAAAACACTCTTGCACACTACCTCCTATAATTTTTTAGAGAAAACTGCATGGTGTATTTTAATATAGCATCATCTCACACACAGCATCAGACAAGCACAGAGGAAATAGCACACAGCTGCAACTACACAGGGTATACAGATCTACATGAAAAACATCCAGAGTTAGCTGAGATAAATCCCAGCTCCAGTGTCAGGGACTATGTTTGCTTACTTTGGAAGAGTTCAGTAAACAAGAACAGTCACCCAGCCCAGAAGGGACAGGAAAAAATAAAACCACTTCTGGGACATAATTCAAGCAATTATCTCTGGATGGGATGAATCATATTCTAGATATGAAAGATGCTCCAGTCAACAGTCTGAGTGGAAAGGGCTGGAATATCTGGCCATCTTAGCTGTTAAATACTCCTGCTGAACAGATTCTCAATGAAACCCAGCAGCTTTAAACTAAAATTTGTCATGGGAAAATAACCTTTAAGTCCCAAGATGTATAACAAAAGATTTAGCAAATCTCAAAAAAATAGACTGCCAGAATCAGTATTTGTGAAACTTAGGAAGCAGCTTTTCTTCTAGTCTTGTTCTGAGAATAACAGGAGCATTGTGGCTGAACTTTCCCTACAGGAAGCAGACCAAGCTTCTCAAGCCCAGTGCTGTTTTAAGCAACTGAAAACAGATTTTTGAAATGCAAAATGTCAAAAAAACGTAACTGAAGCCATTAATCCTCACAATACACATGGGCACTGGTACTTCTTTAACTGCCTAAAGAATTAATATTCTTGATGGATAAAGTGTTTCAAACCAGATCATGTGAAACCAAGTCTTACCCTTTCTGTGGTCTCTGGAGGTCTAAACTTTTCAGACTGAGAGCACCAGTGAGTTTCCACATACTGTTTGAGAATAACGGACGCCAGCTGTATCAGGAGAGAGGTCAGGAATCAGGGACATATCCTGGAACCACTGCAAGGATCACCCCTGACCCATTTGCTCAGCCTCCCGTCCCATCATGCTTCTTTTAGAGTGGCATCAGGGCTTGCCAAAAATGAAAAAAAAACCCCATGAAATGGACCACAAAGTTACTGCAGTAAAAAGAACTGCTGGGTACCCACTAAGCAGCAATGGCCTGCATAGCAGTGACCCAAGGCAGCAGCTCTAGAAAGGCACAAGACTCAGGTCACAAAGTAACTAAAGAAATACAGAACCAAAACTTCCTTTCCAAGGAGGAAAACACCTACAGAAAAAGCTTCTGCAAAGAGAAGCCACACTTCTGCTTGCTGATGTCTACCACCCACCTCCTAAGCTGTGTCCATTTCCAGTAGAGTATTGTCTCAGCACCAGGTTTATTAAGTTCAAAAAATGTTACACCAGAATAATGTTGAAAGAAAGACTCAGAAAGCTACTTCAAATTTTTCACCTGGAAACATGGAAGAATATTTTAAAAACCGAGGAAATTTCCATCTAAATTCTTTCTGCAGTTCCAGGAAAACTCACCTGCCGGATGGCCAGAGCTCCCTGAGGATCCACAGTCAGTTCTGCTAAATGAACACCAAATTCTGCAGGGAAGAAACCCAAATATTTTATTGCCACACAGCAAAAGTCATCAAGATTTTTGGAGAAGGACATCATACCAATTGAGTGACTCATATGCAGGAAGGAGAAGGCAATTCCAAAGCACAGCTACTCAAATAAATCATAAGCATTAATTCTCCCCTGTGCTCCCCACAAAAAATTCATTTATTGTCTTGGCATCTTATTTTCTTCTCTCATGGGCAAAAAAATTTTGCAATGCAGGCTAATAACAAGCAAATTATTGAAATACATATATAGAAGTCTTATCTACAATGTAAAATCATTACTCAAGTTTCTACAGAAGAGATGCATGGAAAGATCCAGGATGGAGCAAGACAGCAGCAGACTGGCAGCCAGCAGTGCCTTTTTGGACACCCTGGGTTCATTCCCAGGAATGTGCAGGCATCGCTTCAGCTGTCCCAGCCCTCACCCTGCCACTGCCCAAGACACACCAAACACCTTCCTGAGCAAACCCTGCCCAGCACAGTGACACCAGCACTGCTGGACAACCCTTGGGGCTGCAGGACCTTCTCCTGCAAAGAATCTGTCCAGAAAAAGCAAGAGTTTCTTGTGGCTTCTTGCCAAGCAAGAAGCCAAGCCAAAGGCAAAATTCAAATACTTCTGTTGATGTAACAATTCTGTTGATGCTGAGCACAGGAAATAAAAGCCTGGAAGAGCAGCTGTTCTGGTATGGTAAATCCATACAACTCAATACATTTGCTTAAAATTGCAATTTTAAGTTCCAGGCAGCTGATAACTGCCCTAAATACTTCATTTAATTTCACTAGTCTGCTTAAGAAATACATTTGTGACGTTTTAGTTCTTAGAAGCTGTGGAGCAGAAGTTATGCCCTGGGGTCCTGTCAGCAAACTCTGCCTCCTGCAGACAGGCTAAACGTGTTGACAGCATCCCTGACAAACACAGACTGAAAATTCTTCTCAAAAGGAGTTCCCTCAGCAGCACATCTGAGTGCTTCACAAAGGGCTGAGTGTCTCCTAATACCCACCTCACTGCTAAGAGGCTTTTCTGGGCTGGGAGATAATTGCCTCTCGCTTTCCCCAGCACACACTGAACATACCCAGTTCCTTCACCCTTTCTTCATAGATCATGCACTTAAGAAAGAGGAAAATAACCCTCTTATCCCAGCTGTGAAAGGAGGGAGCCTCCTTCCAAGATGTATTTAACATAATACTTCTCTTAACTGAAGCAGTCATTATTCTATATGCTATTTGTGATTTCCATGATCAAGTGTGGCATTGCATTTCAGCCCCATCTTTAAAGGGTAAGTTGGAAGGGTATAAGGAGTATAAATGGAAAGCTAAAAAGGGCAGAAATAGGAATAAAGAAAGCCAGAGTAACTGCAACTGCTTCACACAGTTACAACTCAGTATTCTAGTTCACAATCCTTAATTTGTTTACATATATCCATTTCATGTATTCTCTCTGTATACAGTGGAGAGTTGGAATGGACCCACAAGGATCATCCAGCCCAACTCTGTTGGATGGCTTACACCCTACAGAGAGGAGCAGTGTCTGCCACACAGTCCTCTAAATTATGTGGATAAGGAGGTTTAATGGCAGGAGGAGGAGGTTTAATCATGGCCTGTGATTTACAATATTTAGTTTCTCCATTTTCCATCACCTTAGTTCTGCTCCCCAGGCAGACTGCAGTGCCATCGTTGGGACACCAGACCTACTCACTGCTGCAGTGACCAAGAGTTCTGCCCTACAAACCCCTTGGGTCTGACAATAAGCCACTGAAAACTCCCCCTCCCCTCCAGGTTTTCAGCCTGATGTCCTGCTTAAAAATGTTATAAAACTGCATCTTTTTAACTGATAAGTTACCATTGGGGTAAATTTCTATCAGGAATCCTGGTGAATTCAGATCATTCACACCCAGGACTTGTTAAAGCCATAAGCTAGATCTCCTGTCAAACCAAAATTAGATGGATTTATCAAGAACAGATCACATAAAACAGTACTAGCTGTGCAGCAACTATCCTATTGTTATAGAGACTGACAAGCTGTTTAATGAACTGCTCCAAGAATATTTCCAGGGACTGATATTACACTGATCCTTGTACAGCTCACTGGCTCCTCTTTTCTCAAAGGATGGTTTATTATTGGGTTCTTTTCCAGTTGGCTGGAAATATCATGGGCAAATGCAGTTCAAATAGACCTTGATAGGTGATTCCTTCACTTGTATTTTGTAAATTTGAGATATCAGAAATACCAAGCCTTCTCCCCAAGATAAAGTCTGTAAACCTCAAAGATTAGAAGCTTTTAATTAAGTTTTGTTTAAAATGCTCTGGCATAGACAGCACTCAGCAAACAAATTTTCTCCCAGCTCTGCTTCTCCTCTTCATTAACCTCAATATTACTAAAATCAAAGTCCCCTCCTTCACAACAAGCTCTATCTACCATGTAACCAGTTTATGTAACCTCTTCACCCCCAACATTTTTGCCAAACTAAGCCACATGAAACCAAAAATTACTAGTAAGCAAGCAGGAAGGAATAAATGAGCAGAAGTTTCTACTGAATCTTTGCAGCTACCTGCCTAGTTGAAAGGGGTCAGCACTGACCAAGTCCAGCTCAGCACATCCACACAGAACTGGTTCAGGAGCTGCTAAAGGTCTCTTTCATTGTCTCTGCTGAGGGCAGAGAGAGGGTGAGGGGGAGAAAGGACTGTGGCAGCTGCTGCAGCTAGTCTGGTGAGTCCAGGTGGCCCATGGCTACTGACACTCCAAACTAAAGCAACACTTGGTCTGCAGAGGCTGGATCTCACCACCACCACCACAGCAGCACCAGAAAATTAGTTCCCTTTACCAATACTTGCCCACCTTTGTGCATTGTGGTCCTCAGCCACACAGGCACAGATGTTTTCCACAGGACTGGAATAACATCATCATAAAGCAACTTGGTTTGAAAGGGACCTCAGGAGGTAATCCAGTCCAATCTCCTGCTCAAAGCAGGGCCAGCCATGAGATCAGACCAGCACAGAAGGAAATGAGGATCTGCAGACAGACTAGGAGGAAACACCAAGCAAGAATCTAATGCTTAGCCAGAGTTCTGAAACTCTACAGATGTGCTGCTTTGAGGAACTTTTTTATCCTCCATCATGATGCTCAAGAACTGCTCCAAAAGCACTCCTTTTGTTAGCACACCTCTAAAACTGTATTCATATTTTCCTCATTTGTCAGCAAAAGACAGAAAGATTGAGCTCACTCTTCTCCAGAAGCTGTGCTGGTTTTAAGTATCTCCTTTGAAACCCTTCTTCACAACTTCTCTCCACGTTCAACATATCTGTGGCATTTCACAGAGCAAACACCAGCGCTTGCTGCTGTGAATAACCTTTCTGACCGACAGGCAGTATCCTATGTTGCAATGAGGCCATTTCTTGTTTCAACTTTCCTGTTACAGATCAGTTGAGTGTCAAAGTTTACCCAGTTAAGAATTCAGCTCTAGCCACCCACAGGACTGCCACTCATTTCTGCCCATCACTCTACTACAATTCAAGTTAAAGCCAAAAGAGCACCACAAAACCACAGGTTGTGGTCATGTCTTTATATTCTCCAGAATCTCTCCTTCCAAACAATGCTTGGGTTTATGGCATAAAATCATGTACTCACAGAGTACCTGATGCAACACTGAAATCCCTCTTGAAGCCGTATTAAAGCAGTTCTGCTGGGAAGGAGCTGACCACAAGTAAAAACACGCTGAACCAGGGAAGCACAAGTGATGCAATATGTTTTGTGCCATTATGGTACCTGCAGGTGCTCTGGTACAAATGGAGAGCAAACTATTATGAAAATACCATCAGAGAATCAACAAGTTTTAAAGCATCAAACTGAACGTTCTGAGCCACCTGCTCTGAAGAGGAGATAGTGAACATTTACAAGACCCATAAAGCCAATCTTCCATTCTGAAATTACATTCAAATCAAAACACTGGTTGTCTCCTAGACAGGACTAGACTCAAACAAGATGGACAAGAGGGTCAGCATGCCCAGACTGACACAGGAGTCAATCTGCCTGGGTCAGCACCATCTTCACAGCCACCTGCACATCTCCACTTCTGGCAACAAACAACCATGTGAAGGACTGAGTTGAAGGCGCCTTTTCACACACGAGGTGTCACAACATAAGCCATGCTGAAGATGGCCTTTTAATGCTTTTCTACCTGCAAAAAGGACACACAGAAACACATAAAACAGGCAAAAGAAAGGCAATTCTCCAGCCTGGAGCCATTCATCTCTCACCACCACACTTCCAGAGCACAAGAGCCAACAGCTCAGAAATGAAATACTGTCACCATAAAACATCAAACCTGGAATCTAACCTGGCAAGCAGGGAGCAGTGTTTTCCAACTGTCTGAAAAGGTGCTATTAAACCTCCTTATCCACATAATTTAGAGGACTGTGTGGCAAACACTGCTCCTCTCTATAGGGTGTAAGCCATCCAACAGAGTTGGACTGGATGGTCCTTGTGGGTCCATTCCAACTCAGAAGTCTGTGATTCCCAGCAGTCTGAGCCCTCCTGCTGAACATGAACTCCTCAGATTGCCACTGCCCTGCTCTGGCATTCCTGGAGATGACTTGGGCTCCACACATGTTCTCCAATACATTAAGACCTAAAGGAAGAGACCATTTTTCCACATTCCACCATCGGGGTGGTGCATGGTGCTACCTGGATGGACCAGATAAAGGGAACAGAAGCCCCACTTCACCAGCAACACACTGATACCACAGTGGAGCCAAGTTAGACACACTCACAGCAGCACCACTCCACAGCTGCAGCTCTTATTTCTCTGCCTTCCCCCTGCAGTCTTAGGCATTGCTTTTATTTATGTTCCACTAAAATCTAGAGACAACAAAGGTCAGCAGGTGAACTCTCCTCTTCCCAGAGACCAACAGCAAAGCATCTCCCATCCCCAAGCTGCCAAGTGGTGCCTGTTTCCTCAGCAGACAGAAGATGCAGAAGCAGGTGAGAGACTGAGTTGCTGAGGATATCTGGCAGTTGTCAAAGGCTGACATGGTGGGAAGAAACTGTTACCATGTCCTTAATCCAGAGGAGACATCCCACATTCTTCCAGAGCATGTGTAAGGAGTCAGACAGGAGACTCCCCTTGAACAGAACAGTTCAGCCTGTTCCAGAGGCTTTGACTGTGCACTGCTACTCATCTCCTTGTACAAGCACTGGCCAGATCCCCTGTCAACCTGCTTCAGGGAGCTCAACTGCATCCTCTAAACACCTGAACCATCCTGACCTGGCTAAAACCTGCCTGGAAGAAAGAGCAGCACACATCACACAGGAGAGCCAGCAGCTGCATTGGCCTAACCACATTATACAACCCAACCCAGGAGCAGCTTAGGAAAAGAGGTGGGGGCAGAGCAATGCTGCCCCAACACCCTCAAGGAAATTCTGGTGTTAGGAACCTCCTGAAGTGGGTGTTATATCCAACCACTGTATTCAATGGTTCTTGATGAGATTTTTCCTCCAGGAACGTTAAATCATTTAAAAACCATTTCTACTTCTAACATCCAGCAGCAATGAATTCCACAGTTTGCACACTGGGGCAACAGCCTAATTCTGCCTGTTTCAGATTCATTTCCCCTGACAGCCAAGGATATTTCATGATTCTGTGATCTCAGCTTTATGAAAAGTCACAAACAATCCCTCCTTACCCACCTTCTCTGTAGCTTATTATTTCAGGGCCTCCATCTCTGCTAACCCTCTCCCAGGCAGAAAAGCCAATGGATTAGGTCCTTTGAAAACAGAAGCTTTTCCACACCTCTGTGAGTGTCTGTGCTGCCTTTTTGCTGCCCTGCTTGATCCCTGCAGCAGCAGCAGGCCAGTAATACATGCAGCACTGGCTGTGGAAGCATGAGGAATTTATGTTGGCTTTGTTCTCTGTTCCCTCCTTAACGGTCCATTTAGCTTACTGGAGCATGACAGAGCAGTGATTGGGTATTTTCAGTGAACTCTTCACACAGACAATGGGATTTCTTTTCCCAAGGACAATAGTTAGGACCGCCCATAACTTTTTAGGGCATTATCTGGACTGCTCCCCCCTCCCCCAACGCTACTCTGCTGACCAACACTGACTAGCTACACCTCCTGTGTCTGCACTCAACTCACCTTGTGAAATCATCTTGTAATTTGTGCCACAGAGTCTCACTCTGGCCAGACTGAGCAGCACTATCAGCAACTTTGTTCCACCCCTGTTCACTCTGTTCCACATCATTTACAGATGTGCTGAGCAGCTCAGCTTCACCTGGGATTCCTGACCCTGCCAGTCAAGAGCTGTGGTCAGGAGCTCAGTTTCTGCAAAAAAAGTTTCAGCAAGTGAACTTTCTAAGTGCTTTCTGGGAGTCCCAGGACTCCTTCAAACAATTCTTCTGCCACAACAATTTATAGTGCCTGTCTCTTCTCATCCCAACTGCTGAATTTTAACCATAACAGGCAGTGCAAAACCCACACCACTCCCCTGTACCAGCCCCTGCTGCTCTTCACCTTGGAGCTCTCACTAAAGGCTGTCCCATGTTTACCAGCTTAATACTTAGCTGCTCCCTAAGAGGCAAGTTTTACAGCCCAACTTTTGCACAGTAAGTGAATGTTTGAGTCCCTCTAAACTCTCCCAGAGTCCATTCTTTAGCACTTGCTGCTTATAGCAAACTGGTAAGTGAACTGCTGCTACTCAGTTCCCTGATGTGCCTCCTGTAGAGGCTCCTCAATGTTGCAAGTCAAGTCAACATCAGCACAAGGAATTTGGCTCTTCTGCAGTCCTTCTGTACTGAATGTACCTTCTCAAGTGAGTCCCTGGCTTTGAACACCTCTGAAATTTTTTCTGCTTCAGGAACATTTGAAAGCACTTTAAATTTTTATGACTTTAACTAGTTCTTCCTCAATTTCTTTTTGCCCTACTTTATTTTGCATTAAAAGTGTCAACACTTGCACTCTTTCCTACTCCACTCTGCTTCAGCTTCTTCTTCATCCTGCTTAATGATACATTTTTGCTCTTTTAAAGTACTTGTGACACACATGATCTATATGGTGCTGGCACACACCAGATTCCTGTAGCTCCTCCTCTTGGTTTTTGCAAGCTTCTCTATACTAAAGACAGCACAGAAAGGGAAATATAGCTTATTCTTCCCATGCTGCTTGCCTAGTACAAGAGAGGAGGAATCAAAGGTTTTCAAAATAATTCCCTGAAAGAGACCTCGGGAGGTTTCCAGTCAAACCCCCATCATCAAAGCAGAATCTGCAGAATTAGATCCGGGTGTTCAGATTTTCTAGGCAGGTCTTGGAGATACTCAAGGATGGAAACAACACAGCTTTTACACACAATCGGCTTAAAAACTCCTCATATCCAGTTGGAACCTCTTGTTTCGAGTTTGTGCCCATTTATCCCTCATCCTCTCCCACCTCTCAGGGCCTGACAATCTCCTCATAGTTACCAGAAGCTGCTGTCAGACCCACCCCTAAAACCCTCTTGCTTTCCCAGTGGAAAACGCCTCAACCCCAGCATCACCTCATGTGGTGAGTGCTGCAATTCCCCGGCCCAACCCATGACCCTTTGCTGAACTCACTCCCCTTTGCTGCTGTGTCTCATCCCAGGGGGGTGGGAGCAAAACTGCCCAGGTATTCCAGGTGTGGTCTAATGAGCACTGACTAGAGAGGGCTGATCACTGCCTCTGATCCTGCTCACACAGCCTGGCGTGCAGGCGGCCTCCAGGGCACGCTGCTGGCCCTGTCCAGCTTGCCAGGCACTGGTATTTCCTGGCCCTTTGTCCCAAGGCTGCTCCCCAGCCAGGCAGTACCTGACCCACATCCCAGCAGTCCTGTCCTAGGAGCAGAACATGCTGTCTGTCCTTGCTGAATTCCTCTGGCTCTGTTCCTGCAGGGCTCTCTGGAGAGCAGCCCTGCCCTCAGGACATCACCTCCAGTTTGGTGTCACCTGCAAGCTGCTTGTGTAGGTTCTGCAGCCTCCTCCAGGTCACAGGGACAGATCCTGGACAGGACCAGACCTCAGAGTCCTGGCCCTATAACCACAGAGAATTATTGGGGATTTCAGCAGATCTGTAAAAGCATGACAAAGTAGAAGGGTAGATGACTCCATTCCTCTTACCATAACATCCACTAAATGCAATTCTGCAATCCTGGGCTCTCAAAGGCACCTCAGGGACATCCATTGCCTAGAACCCTCAGAAAACATTCTTCTCTGGAAATCTGTCACCCAGTCTGTGAAAAGGTTCAGACTCTTTGGGGAGAAGCTGCCACTGAAGTATGCAGTAAAGGCCAAGGCTCCACAGTCAATGAACCTCCCAGCACTTCCAGACTTGTGCTGCTGCAATGTCATCAAACCACTCCACGTAACTCCAAGAGCTGTGGGGGTGACACAGAATTCCTGGTAATGCCAGGAAGAGCTAAGCTGAGTGTGGTACAAGCACTTTAAGGGAATGCACAACAACAAACATTTTATCAAAAAACTGCCTGCCTTCACTCCCAGAGCAGCAAAATCACAACACCACTCCTGACCCTGTCTCACCCTTACACCTTCCCTCTCTGTACCACAAACTGCCTCTGGTAACGCTTCTGAGCTGAAGTTCAGGAGCAGAAAGAGTTCACAAAACACATTCAGAATAGTGCAATCAGACTAAAGGTAAGGCAAAATTTCCAGGAGGGTCTACGAACAACCAGCCCACCAAGCTGCCAGGCCACAGGCAAAACTTCAGGCCCGGGGTTGCAGTGCTGCACTCTCCAGCTCCTGTCATAGCAGATCATCTGCAAATCTTCCAGTGGTTTCTACAAACTCCAGTGATTTGGGCTGAAGCAAAATAAAATGTTAGCATTATCAGGTTTTTAAATGTATCTTCCACACAGAAAAAGCAGCCAGTGCATGAACTAACCTAGTGTCACCATGAAAAGGCCAAAGGACTAATGGAATGATTAGCAACACTGCTTGAACTTGGGGTGTTTGCTCATTTAGGATCTCTCTTTCCAAAGCCATAGGCTAGTTGCCATCCAGCTCCACTGTCCTGCTTGTCCTCAGCTTTCTATAACAGACAGTGGAGCTCTGTCACTGGAGTTTCACACTGGATGAGGGCACAGCTACATCCTGGCCACCCTCAACCTCAAACACACCACGCACAGATGACAACCCTCAGAACATGGGCACACACCAGGACACACATCCGGAGGTGCAGAAGATTCCTGCGGGAGCAGGGCAGGGTCTACAGATGGAAGGGCTCTCCATGACCCTCATGTAACCAACCCTCGGACTGCAGCTGAGGTGTACCAAGGTACCCAGAGCAACAGCCCTGCTGCTTCACCACCCCGGCCCCTCCACGTCCTACCCTGGTGAGCTCAGAGCGTTCCTTGGAGCCCAGTTCTCACACACCACCCCAGAGGCACCCACGGGTGCCCCCTGCCCAGAGCAGTGCCCCGAACACGCCCCGCTGCAGGCGGGGGCCAGCCCGTCCCTCCGGCACCGAGCCCTGCGCGGGGCAGGGGCTGCTCCGGAGAGAGACGAGGAGCTGCTGGAGCGGGTCTGTGTGGATGATGATGAGGGGTCTGGAGCATCTCTCTGGTGAGCAGAGACAGTGGGAGCTGGGCTTGCTTAGTCTAGAGAAGACTGAGAGGGAAATCTCAGCAAGCCATGCAAGTACGTCCACGGCGGGTGCCAAGAGGTTGGTGCCAGACTCTTCTCAGCAGTGCCCAGCGACAGGACAAGGAGCAATGGCCATAAACTAAACCTCAAGAAGTTCCACCTCAACATGAGGAAGAACTTTACATTCAGGGAGGCAGAGCGCTGGAACATCTCCCCAGGGAGGTCGCTCTCTGCAGACATTCCAAACCCACCGGGACGTGTCCCTGTGTCACCTGCTCCAGGTGACCGTGCCTGGGCAGGGGCTGGGCCTGAACGATCTCCAAAGGTCCCTTTCAGCCCCAACTATGCTGTGATTCCGTGAGAGACGTCGGGCACACACCGACAGCCGGCAGGAAACCAGCCACAGCCGCCCGCTCCCTGCGGCTCGAGCGACGAGGCTGGAAGTTTCGGCCGAGGCCAAGGCGCAGCCATGAGGCGCCGGTACCGGGAATCGCTGTGGCGGCGGCCTGGGGTCCCCCCATCCCCTCAGCGCGGCCCTCACTCACCCTCCGTCACCTCCAGCACCTTCACCTGCTCCTCAGCAGCGGCTCGCACCGCCTGCACCGGGCACAGGATCCCCGTCAGCGTCTCCACCAGCGCTTCCTTCAGCCCCTGCGCCACCGGCCCGGCTCCGGGCCCGCCGCCGCCTCCCGCCATCGCCGCCCCCTCCGCGGGCCGCGCGCGCCAAACGCACCGCGCGCCGGGGGGAGGGGCCGGGCCGGTGCCCGCACGCAGCGCCCCCTGGCGGCGCGGCGGACCGGGCCATGGCGGGGCGCGGAGCGGCGCGGCCCGGGAAGGGCTGGGGGCGGCGGAGCCCGGCGGAGCCCGGCGGGGCAGGACAGCGCTCCTCTCGCACAAACCTCCTGCTTGGGGTCCCGGGGGTCAGCGGAGCCCAGTGCGGCCCCGGCGCGGGGGCGAGGCCGAGCAGGGCTGTGCGCGATGAGCCCTCACAGGCTCCCACCCAGATCCAGGAGGGCCCGAAGGAAGGAAGGGGCTGTGCAGGAGAACTCATTGCACGGAAAGCGACAGACCTGGGTCAGGCTGGGGAAACCTGCCCAGAACATGTAACCCCGGGCAGGACCTGGACATCCCATGGGCCGGTCCGGACAGCAGGGTCAACGTGCTGGAGCCAGGAGTGCTGATTGATTGAGTGAGTGATTGATTGATTGATTGATTTCTCTCTCTCTCTCCCTCTCTTTAATTAATCTCCTCCTTTCTCTCTTCCCTTTCCTCCTACCCCCCTATCCAAACCCCACTGCCATGGGCTTATAGAGTAGATCAGGGATTAACAGAACAATTTCTATGACAAGTTCGTGACTTGTTAATAAATCTTTGATTTTTTTGTGGATCCTCTGACTTTTGTCCTTTTCCACCAGGAGCGTCTAGGGATCTTGGGTGCTCCTTCCCCCGTAAGGGTGGGATGCCACAGGGGGAGCAGGGACTGAGGCAGTGCCCGGGGTCCTGTGGAGCACCTGGAGCCCCCAGAGCAGGGACTGCCCTGGGGTGCAGGGACCAGTCATAGGGAGGAAAAGCCTCACAACCTCTTTTCCAACACATAGGTGTGGTAAGCACCCAGTGTGAGCCTTGAGGAGCCCACCTGTGTCTTCTGCAGCTGTTTATTTAGGAAGTGTAAGCAATTTTACAAAGCATTACAAAGATTAAAAAGCAGTACTGACCCATACAAAGTGGGCTTCTTACCTGGGGGTGGTGATGGAGTTGTGTTTTGGGATGGGGATAGCAGTTCCCATACACTGTGGGAAAAACACTGTGACATTTTCTGTACCCAGTAAGGATTTGGTCACTAAGTGCCCAGGAGTATGACAGCAATTTGTCTACAGACACAGTCCAGTGCCAGGGATGGGCCTGGCAGCCACATTCAGAGAATCACAGAGTCACTCAGATTGGAAAAGCCCTCCAGGATCACCCTTGTCAGCAGCCCAGAGCACTGAGTGCCGTGTCCAGGCATCCCCTGGACACCTCCAGGCTTCCATCACAAGCCCCCTGCAATGTTTAATCACCCTCTCTGTTCAGCTGCTGCACTTTTGCCCTTAGGCCACCTCCATCCCGGGGGAGCACCTCTTTTCACCGAGAGCCCATCAACATTCCAGTCCATGGTGGGGGATGGCTCTCCTTGCCCACAGCACCTCCTGTTTGAAAGCTCTGGAGCTCATCGAGTGAGCACCTGGTCACTGATGTGCTACCACCAGCAGTATTTGGGGTTTACTCTTGTTCCTGTACTCTCTAATAACAAAGGTCCAAGGGCTGGACAGGCCTTGGGGCCACCTGGGATAGTGGAAGGTGTCCCTTCCAAAGAAAGGCCTGGGGTGGAACAAGATGGGCTTTGAGGTCCCTTCCAACCCCTGCCAGTCCGGGATTCTGCAATTCCACACATGTAACTTTTGCAACCTGAATTGAAGATTTTCTGTAAAAGCAGAAGGAGCAACTTGAGATGCTACACAAACCCAAGCTTGGGTTCACTCCCTGCAGGCTCAGTGAGTGTCCTGCTGCCCCCCCATCCTGCAGCCCCACAGCTCCAGCCCTTCCCCTGTGCCAGCACACAGGCTGGATCAGCAGCAGAACCCACAGGGCAGAACCCACCTGCCCAGCACCAGCCCTAGCCCCTCTGGAGTCCCCTCCCTGCCTGGTCTGCAGGCCTGGGCAGCTGCTGCAAGGGCAGCTTCACATCAGCAAAGACAGCAGAGGGGACACAGTGCCTCTGGAAGCTCCTCTGTGCTCACCTGAGACACGGCCTGGGCAGCTGTGGTGAAAGCAATCAATTCCACTTACACAAGGCTTCCCAAGAATGAAGTTAGATTTCCTTCTGCAGAAGTTGGGCTGGTGGGCCCCATCTTTCCCCCCACATAAACAGGAGCAGGGGCTCAGGCCATGCCCAGCACTGCCCCTACCCCAAACAAGCCCTGCTCTCCCTGGCAGAGCACAGACTGCACAGAGAGGCCACTCCCAACCAGAGGAACTGGGACTTCTGTAGCAAGAGAAGGGCACATTTCAGCCACGCTGCTTGACCCAGACTGGGCCCTGCCCTGAGTGGCACAACCAGGGAGTTCCTGCCACTCCTCTGTCATTGCTGGCCCCAGAGAGGTCTCTGCAAGAGGAATATGTGATTTTTCTCTCTTGTTCTTCCCAATCCAAAATGCTGCTTCTGCCGGAGGAATAAATACCTATTTTTATGTGTGACTTCTGCAAGCTCAGGGTCATCACTCATTTCTGCACTGTCCCAGGATTTCAGCTTAATGGGAAACATAAGTGAGCTGCTGCTGCACCAAAATCAGTGAGGCAGGAGGTCCAGATCTCTTCACCCAGGAAACAAGGGATAGGACAAGAAGCAGCAGCCTCGAGTTGCTCCAGAGGAGGTTCAGGTTGGATATGAGGGAAAATTTCTTCCCAAAAGGGTGGTTAGGCCCTGGCACAGCTGCCCAGGGCAGCAGTGGAGTCACCATCCCAGGGAGCATCCAAAAGATGTGTGGATGTGGCACTTGGGGACACGGTTTAGTGGTGAACACGGCAGTGCTGGGGGAATTGTTCGACTCCATGGTCTTGGAGGGCTTTTCCAACCCTGCTGAGTCTCTGATTCTCTGATTCCATCACACCAGGCTATCACTGGCTCTCAGTGCCAGCAGCAGATCTGACACATCTCTGCAAGTATCTGTTAGGAAGGGACAAAAATGATCACAATGGCAAGTTTCCTCTGCATACAAACACACTGCAAAAAAAGAGGATGAAGGTTAGGGAGAGGAGGGGTATCCCAGAGCAATGCCAGTCTAGCCTGAGCTCCTTTTAGCTGAAGTGATGCAACTACTCTGAATGCGCCGACTCATCCTTCTCTATTTGTAGAAACCCCATTTATTTGAATCTTCCAGGCTCTTCCAGGTTTGAATTCCCACCTGTTTGGGCATTGCACAGGCTCTTCACAGGTTTCTGCAGGGATCCCTCATGCAAAGTCAGCACTCAGAGCTTGCTGGTCAAATACTTCTGCCTCCAAGCCCAATCCCTGTTCTGTCACCCCTTCTTCTGACTTTTAGGAGGACAGGTTCCTCACCACAAAAAGACATTCTTGGTATGCAAAGGTATTTTATGATGAACTCCCTGTTTCTGCCTTTGCTGTTTCAGCTCAAAGCACAGCTCTGAGCTCCCCCCGCAGACCCACGCCAAGGAAGACCCCACGGGAAGGTGGTATGGGACTACTGGAACCAGCAAAAAACCCCCAAGAAACGGCAGGGCAGCACATGGAGCAGGGAAGGGATCAGCCTGGGTTAGAAGGTGCTAGCCCAGCCTGTCCCCTCCTTAATTTTAACTCCAGACAGTAACAAAAACATGAAAAGCCAAAATCCCAACAGACACCAAAGCAGCCCAAACACTTGACCCACACTTTCCAATATTGGTTTTATCTTCAATAAAGCCTGGATGATGGAGAGACTTTTCAAGTTAATTCCATGTGCTTTAGACAGGGGCTGCTGGTTTTACTTTTGCATGTTTAAAAGCCCAGCTCTTATAGATTTCAAGGAACAAGCACACATGCACACATAAATATATATATATATATATAATCTGGCCCAGTATTATGATTAAATAAAGAGGTAAATTCCTTTAAAACACTACTGTAAGCAGCTTTTCAGAACTTTAAAAAATGAGATGCATAAGGAGCCTTTGTGAAGCTGCACCTCTGAATTTAGGGTATGTCACTATTTCTTTTCAACCACCTTGCAGCAATCCTTCCTCTAAGCAAGTGGAATTTTGGACTTGGCAGTCTATCACATGATCGCATGGGCTTTTCTTTTTGCCATAAAAGACAAAAATTTGTTCCTTTTACCCAAGGCCTTTGGGTAGAAAATATTTGTTCCTTCTACCCAATGCCTTTTTGCAGGAACTCCCTGATCCCAGTCTTGTCTGTCTCTAAGAGCAGCTGAGTGTTGAACTTGCAGTTCCATTCTTCTCCTGTGGCTGCTTTATCTCCTCTTCCAGACAGGCTTTTATCTCCATTGATGCTCTCGGTGAGGAGCTGTTTCTTCACAGACTGAGGTGCTCACATCCTCAAGGAGAGCTCTCAGTCTGAGACTTGTTCCCTTCTAAATGAAGGGTACTGCCATTTGTCAGGGCTGTACTTCAGCCACTCTCTCAGAACAGCACACTCATTTCTGGATTCACAGAAGAGCTGTCTCAGCTCCTTATGTTGCTGTGTGTGCATTCTAGAGACAGTTCCTTCCTGAATCCTGTGTGACACGTGTAGTTGTGTCCTGCAGACGGATCTCCTGCAGCCAAAACATTCATCATTCCCATTTATTGGTGTTTTATGTGCCCTGGCAGGGTCCTGGCAGATAAACCCCTGCTGGAAGTCCCAGTTCCCTGAGCTGCTCTGACCCTGGAGCAGCCCAAGCACCCAGCAAATGCTCCCCAACGTTGGTTTTATCTTCCATAAAGCCTGGATGATGGAGAGCCTTCAAGTGAATTCCGTGTTCTGTATTCAAAGGATAAGCTCAGAGAATCACAGAATCCCAGGCTGGTTTGGGTTAGAAGGGACCTTAAAGCCCATCCAGTCCCACCCCCTGCCATGGGCAGGGACATCTTCCACTAGCCCAAGTTGCTCCAAGCTCCGTCCACCCAGGCCTTGGACACTTCCAGGGATCCAGGGGCAGCCACAGCTGCCCTGGGCACCCTGTGCCAGGGCCTCCCCACCCTCACAGCCAAGAATCTCTTCCCAATATCCCATCCATCCCTGCCCTCTGGCAATGGGAAGCCATTTCTCCTTCTCCTGTCCCTCCATCCCTTGTCCCAAGTCCTTCTCCAGCTCTCCTGGAGCCCCTTTGGGCACTGGAAGGGAGTCTAAGATCTCCCCAGAGCCTTCTCTTCTCCAGGCTGAACACCCCCAGCTCTCCCAGCCTGCCTCCAGAGCAGAGGGCCCCTTGGAGCATCTCTGTAGCACCTCAATAGGTGGAATCAAAGCGCTGAGTCTTCCTTGGGCGCTGGGTCTTCACTGGTGCTGTGTGAGCACACTGGGCTCTTCTCATGCTCCTGGGGTATGACACAACACAGGAACATCCCATGGACTAAAGGTGCCACAACAGGTACAATCTCAGGGTCTTGGCACACGGTACAGGCAGGATTTAAACCAGAGTTTTCAGCCTGAAATCCACAGGTAGAGTTACTTAATTTCATTTTTGTCCTGTTTTATGATTAAACGAATGTAGAAGCCATAAACTATTCTTATTAAATAAAGAATTAGGATCTGAGCAATCCAGGGAGGTTTGATGTACTTGGTTGCTGCATTATAAAAGTAAATAAAATAAAGAAAAGCAGCAGAATGAGGTGAGAGAGACCTTTTCCTGTTCTGGCTTAGCCTTTGGAAATCTGGGGTGCACAAAAGGAGGGGTGAAAGGGGCAGCTCATCCTCCCAGACTCTGAGCATGTTCTGCCCTTGTCACCCTCCCTGAGGATAAGGAATGTGCAAAGGGCACAGAGCAGAGCCCACCCCTAAGTGAACAAATCTCTCTCTCGTTTTGTTTAACAGAAGTCAACCCCCAATTTCATCAAGTCTGAGCATCCACATGGGGATGAGACCCAAGGGCAGGATCTGTGGCATGGCAGACACTGTCACCTCTTCCAGCCTCCAGCCACTGTGCAGGGGCCAGAGCTCCAGCAGGAAATAAGACACCAATCCTTCAGCAGTCCTGGGCTGCAGGCACAGCTCACCCATGGACCGGGGGCTCCATTTCTTGAAAAATTTCGAGCAACAATGTGGTAATTTCCAAAAAGTTGCACTCCAATTCTACTCAGTCAATAATCCTGATAATAAATGCTGCTGTTGGGATGCCAGAAGTTTCCTCTGACCCCCCCCACCCAAGTCCTCAAACTGACAATGGCTGGTCCTGCATGGGATCACCATGCTGAGCTTAACTGCATCCCATTTCCACTGGCACTTTTTGATAAACAGCCATTTCTTCAACAGAAAAAAAAAAAAATAAAGGGGACACAGAGAAACATCTGTAATGATTCAGCTGCATCAGACACTTGCCAGCTCCATTTCCAGCTACAGCACCAGTTTGTCTGTCTGTCCTCTCTGAAAGGAAGTTACTACAGAGCAGTGTTTTTCCCCAGCATTGCACAAAAATTCTTCCAAGCAAAAAGAGGAAAAAAATCCCATTTCTCAAAGCATCCTTTTGGTACTTAAACAAAAAAAACCAGTTGTACCATGGAAGCACAGACACAGGCTCAAGGCTCTCCCTCACCCCAGCACTTTCAGACAGATCACTTGAGCCAGGCTGAAGATTCTTTTAACAGGCAAAAATTAATGTTAAAAAAAAAACAAACAAAAAAAAACCAAAACAAAACAAAACAAAACAAAACAAAAAAAAACAACCAAAACAAAAAAAAAAAAACACCAAAAAAAACCCAAAACCCTAACCAAACCCCTGTGGGACCAAATTCTTGTACAGTTCTGATCCCACCCACACACCCTCCATCAGCCACATGCTCCAAGGCTCTGCCCTCCCCAGTGACTCTGTGCACTTCTGCCCATGGCAAAAGAGGTAAAACCAGCAGGGGAAAAAACTTACCAGCAAATTCCTCCTGGTGATGAGTGGAGGGAACCCCAAGCCCACCACAGTTCTGCTGAGGACAAGCTGTCATGGAGAATGCTCTCCCTGGGACAAAGATCTCCAGCCCTCCTGTCTCCCTGGGCTCCAGCAGTTCCACCACTGGCAGGCCTTGGAGCCACATCCCTCCACCAGGCCCCTTCCAGCTGTGTTCTGCAGCAGTGATTGCTCTCCAAGGGATTTTGGGTGCAGCCCCGTGTGGGAAGTGCCTTGTGGGCCCGAACACCCAAGCTGTGCTGCTCAGAGCTCCAGTCTCCTCTGGCAGCACCGTGGTGCCACACCTGCAGTGCCCCAGCTACAGGCCCAGAACAGCCTTTGGGAGAACCATAAATCTCCTTATTCCTCAGGCTTTGGGGCTAAATGCAGGTGGAAGCAGCTGAAGGGAGTCCACCCAGAGGCAGAGCAGAGCTTGCTGTGGCCACCAGCCCGGGCTGTGCGGAGCCAGCTCCCTGTGGGCCACAGAGAAGGTCACTGTGGCCACCAGCCTGGGCGGTGAGGGAAGGTCTCTGCTTTGCTGCAGCTGGGCAGGGCTGGCAGGAGAAGCTGCCCCACACCTTTGCTTCCTGTGTGAACTCTCTGGTTCTGCCCCTGACAAGTCCCAAATTGTACCTTCCATTCTTCATGCATTCAACCTGCAAATAATTTCAACTTTGGAAAAGCTTTGCAAAAATCTTGGAAAAGTTGGTTTTTTTTGGTTTTTTTTTTTTTTTTTTTGGTGTAACATTTGACCTCCCTTCTCCTTCCAAATCTAAGCAGACAAGAACCACCACAGCTTCTGCGTTGCTTCTTTGGAAGGTGATTATTTCTTGGCTAAGAGAACCCAGAGATGCAGTGTGGATTCAGAGGGAAATAAAACTGCATTTCAAACTCTCTAAAAACACCAACATTTAATTTTATAACATAACCAGGGGTTTATTCCACAATATAAACTGCAACATTTGATACAAGCTACCCAAAAAAGGAGAAAGCCAAAATACAGCTGTGGCAATTACTTTACAGTTTTTTTTTTTCCTGTCTTCTACATCACAGGGCCCTCAGTGACACTAGGATCTAACATTTGCTGACTGTACATCAACCAATGCTAGAAGCAACACGCTGTTCAGTTGTCATTCCAGTCACTGAAACCAGACATAGAAGTTATTGCTCAGATAAATAAACCTAGTCTACGAAAAACGAAGTGGAAAAAAACTAAAGTCTCCAAAGAGTTAACAGAGTAAACAGGGATTTCCTCAAAAGAGGATTATTGGAAAATTCATGGTGCAGGGTTTTTTTTGTTTGTTTGTTTTTGCACCCAAACCAAGCTCAATTAAATACGTCGGTAAATCCCAGAGGTAACTGAATGCTGTACAATAAAGGTGCCTTCCCAATCGGTGGAAACCCCTGCAAACAGTCAGCATCTCAAACCTCAACAACCACAAACAGATCAAGGGAAAATACAAAAGTGTCAAAAATTGTTCTGAGTTCTGGAAAATGATCCCATAAGGATAGAAGTAGCACCATTTGCAATCTGGTTCTTAAACCAGCCCCTGTGGCTTAACTGGAAAACTGGGAACCTTCTTTACTTGAGTCCTGAAGGGTTTATGGGGATTTTACTTCCTGTACTGGGCGTCCTTCCCGGCGCAGCTGGCGCAGATGTAATCCTCCTTCTCTGCCATCTCCGGGGAGATGCCCACACACACCTGGTGGAACCACTGGTTGCAGCTGCCATCACACTGGACCCAGTCGACCTGGTGAAGAGCAGACACAGGGGTCAGAGCAGGGCCAGGCAAAGTGCCCCGCACTCGTGGGCACTATTTACATGAGAAATGTCCTGTTCCACAGCTGGCTCCTGCTGGATATTCACTGTGCTCCCTGCACTCCCTGGCTGTGGGCAGGGCACACCCTCCCTTATCTTCCCATTGCTTTCCCACCTATCAGAGACTCAACATGCCTCTTCTCTACTTCCAGCATGGATGGGCCTGAACAGAGCCCCAGGCACTGCCCCCAGGACAGAGCCCATCCACACCTGTATCCCAAGAGCAGCCAGGACACAGTGTCTGCTCCACCCCACCTGCCCTGGTGTGCAGATGTTCTGATGCCACACGGCTGCCCCAGGGCAGGTGGGGTCGATCCTGCCCATCCCAGCTGCACAGACACCGGCTCTGTGTTAGCCAGGGCCTCTCACCCCCACCATGAACAGCTTTTCTGCAGTCAAACAGTCCCAGGGCAGCTCCCTGTCCCAGATCCCAGCACTCAGAACACCATGGCGGGTTCTGCCCCTCCTGACCTCATCCCCCTCGGGCTGGAGGCAGTTCACAGCTGGGCAGATGGCATCCTCATCCTCGGAGTCCTCCTGCTCTGAGAACGACGCGTCTGAGGGCACCAAGTGGCTGTCGCTGGAACGCTGCAGCTCCAGGAGCCGCTCCCGCTCTCTCTCCAGTTTGTTACTGCACAGATCTTTTGAGTGACTCAGTTTCAGTTTCTTCTTTTTGGGTGTTCTCATCTTTTTTACTCTTGCTCTCTTCTCACCACAGAAGGTCTCTCTCTCGAAACGCCGCTTCAGTTTTCTCTCCATGTAACTAATCCCATCCTTTTTCCCTCGGCAACACTCATTCTATGGGAAAGACATTTTGGCAAGGTTGGAAGTATGCAGCTAACACCCATTATCCTGTTATTCCATACCCTGATTTTAGGAATAGGTTTAAGTACAAGTGCAGTGTCGGACAGTGCTGCATTTTCAGTAGCATGAGATGTGTAAGAGGAGCCAAGGGCAGGGTCAGGCACCAGGGACAGAACTCAGAGAGAAAACCATCCTCATTTCCTGCCTCTGAGCCCACAGCTTCCACAGCAGCTCCCTTGGAAAGCCTCAACATAGGACAAGAGTCAAGTGTTCAAGGCCAGGATGGGACTTGGAACAATCTGATCTAGTGTAAGGTGTCCCTGTCTATGGCAAGGGGTGGAACAAAATGAGCTTTAAGGTCCCTTCCAACCCAAGCCAGTCTGGGATTCTGCAATTCTATGAAATCAGGACAGATTTACGTAAAATACAGAGACTGACCATAAACACGTATCTAAATTTCAATAATGTGTTAGGGCACAAATTGTATTCAATATTTTGTAACTAATTTATTACCAACTTCTTGACTCCTTTTTCACAAGGAAAAAGTATTTTCATGGAAGTGCAGCCACACACACAAACCCCAGTGAAGCCCAAGGGCTGAGGCAGAGCCCTTCCTCAGGGTGCCCCAGCTCAGTGCTGCTGTTGGACACTTGCCTTGTCACTTGTGGCTGTGCTGGGTGACCTCTGCTCTGGCTGCAGGGGCGGGCTCTGCTTCGTGAACAGGGCCTGGTACAGCTCCTGGATCTCGGGCAAAGAAACCTGCAGCAGCTGGGCTTCCATCATCAGCTCGTCCAGCTCGGTGCTAACGACTAGTGTGAAAGACAAGGAGACACAGCAGGAATTCTTCAGTGACAAGAACTGCACAGATAATGAAAAATCTCTGGTATCACAACAAAAAATGGTGAAAGACTTTAAATCTGCAACTGTATGAGTTAGTTCTTATTTGCTCCCTCTTGACTGTTCATTTTTAACAGCAGGGTTGCAAGGAAAGATAAAGGCTTGCATAGAAGCTCCTGCACTGTGGCTCAGCACCCTGGCCACGCTCCCATTCCCTGCTGGTTCAAGGATAAGGCATTGCCATCATTCCTGGCAAATTCTCCTGCTTCAGGAGCTGCAGGATGTGACAATCCCCTCACTACCCAACGAGTGGGTAACATGAACAAACTGAGAGGGGCCTGTACAGGGAGCCATGAGAGGAGAGGAAGGAAGGCTGAGGGTAAGCCTGGTGACAAGGTCCTGCTCTATGGTCACTAGCCACTGCTGCTACTGGCTCCGAAGCTCATGCAGGGCTCTGAAACAGTCCTGGCTGGGGAGGCCAAAATCTTTGTATAAATAACACCTTATTAATACACTACAACTCAAATATGAAAAATAAACCTGATGACACAAAGAACTGCCTTGTTTGATGTGAACTGTAACATTCCACTGAAATGGCTTTTCTAGCACTGGGATGGACTGAGCTGCACAGACATGAAGGTAAGTCTAGACTTGTGTCCCTGGAGCATTATGCATGAGGAGGGAAGAAATGGTAAATAATTTCTGTCACAGTCATAAAATGATGCAATTCACAGCTTGTCTATCAGCCCAACCCACTGAGTCTGAGATGAGGACGGTCCAGAGCCTGTGCTGAGTGACCCCAGCAGAGCAGAGCAGTCCCATGGGGGCTGGGGCAGCTCCAGTCTCTGACAGCTGGACAATTGTGCTGCAGCAAAGCTCACATGGACTCGTGTCCTGTGCATTAAGTACCCCATGGCTTCCAGCACCACATCCCTGCTGTTCCCATCCACCTCCTACACTTCCAGTGGCCCCTCCTTTTTCCTTCCCCCTTCTGCAGCTCGGCTGGGGCACAGCCTGGGGGAGCTGTTCTTGTGGGAAGGGGTCAGCTCTCCTGATTTCTCATCCCATTGTGCACACCCCTCTGCCAAAGCTGGACACTGAGCTCCAAAGTTGCTGAGGAGATGGAGAAACAACCACCAGGGCTATGCAGTCACAGGCCTGCTCAGCCATTTCCTGCTGACCAGGACACCCTCCCTGCCCCACCAAATATGGGAGAAAAAAGGAAGGGGCAGGGGGAAACCTCCCAAACCAAGTGAAGATTACAAACCATGAAGTGGGATGCAGTGCTGTCCTGTAGAGAATGGAGAATGCAAATACATGGTTCTGTTATCCCAGTCATGAGGCATGGAGAATGACATTGCCCCAATTGTCTGTGACACCTAGAAAACAAAACACAGATAGTTTCACTAAACATGGAGTTTGAAATGTAGAATAACTGCGAGAGGATCAACACTTGTTTCTCTTACAGCTAATGGAATCTTGTATCTGGTCCAAAAGACTGCAGCAGGGACATGCCAACAGCAAACCCTGCACCTCCTGACACTGCCAGGGACATCTCACCAGGAACCTTCCACAACACCCTCTGCCTCTAATCCACTAATCCAAGTGCCTGGGTCCCTTGCAGAATAAGGCTCTCCTCAATTCCCACTGCTGCTCTCAAGGGAATTTTTCAAATTCACCCACATTCCTCACTTTGGCCAGTGTTAAAGCAGCCCAGCTCCAGTGGTTACTGAAGAGCTTCTTGTGTGGAAGTGAGTGCTGAATTAGCCCAAAGGACAGGGAAAAGAGAACTGGGACAAGGAGAGGACAGCCGTGGTGAGACACTGGATTCACCAGAAAACCACCTCAAATCCATGGAGACTGAAGTTTCCTGAAGCTCTCACCTGCCCCGAGGTGCGCTGGGGGCCTGGCTCAGGCACACTGAGGACCCAGGTAGAGGGACCTGGTCAGAGGCTCTTCCACTGAGCTTCCCAGGGACCTCTGACTTGGGAAATGTAGTCACAAGGACCTGGACAAGCTCAGCCAGAAACACCTTCATTTGGAAGGTTTACTGACTTAAGGTCCAGACCCCTCAAAAATGGTTACACTGCTTTGGGTGGGAGGAACCTCACAGCTCCACGCTGAACTAATACCGTCACGCAAATAAAATGAAACTCACTGTTTCCATTTCTGGCCGAAACATCAACTTCTGTTTCCAAAATCTTGGCCAGTTATTTTCAGCTACACTAGCTGACCTAGCAAAATTATACTTTCACACCTAAATGACCAGAAAAAAAATCTCTTAAATACCTAAAGATATTTTATTTTCTCTATCTTGACTTGCCTTTTTGAAAAATTTGGTCCACTAGCCACTGGCACAGCTGGGTGAATGAGAAGCAGCTGCAACACCCTGTCAGGTGTGGCATGGTTTATGTTTTAACATAAGTGAACACAAAACCAGAAACACAGCCTAACTGTAGCTGGACTAGACTAGCTACACTAAGGTGCTTCAAAATGTAAAAGCAACAGAGTACATTCCATTTTGGGGTGTTTCATGTTCTTCATAGAGCACAGAACTTTGATTTCTGATATTTTTCTGTGTTTGTTATTCTCAGGAAAATTCTCTACCTCCTTTCTTTCTTTAGGTGTCCCTTTTGCTGAAAGAACTTCACTGAAAAAAGACAAACTCTCTCACTACCCCACCTGAAACAGCTGCTGTGGCTAAACCCAGCAATATGAACAGAATATTCGGTTTGGGAGGTCTAGCGGAAGCGAGGAGAGGCAGCAAAGGATGAAGACACTTTGTTGAAAACAACTTTGTCTGAGAGCCAAGCTGATAATGCACAGGACAGTTTGTGGCTCTGTCAGTAATTCTCAACACTTATTTGAATACTTGTAGGAGCAGAATATAAAGACCAACTGAATACTAAGCACTCCAGAAACAACAACTCAGCAGCTCTGTCATTAATGGTACCACAGCAGAACACAGGAGCTGGAAGAGGAGAGGGGAAAAACAGGTTCTTTGGGAGGAATTGTTGCTGGACTCCAGCAGAAGGGAACACGAAGCTGCTGCTGGGGCACACACACATCCTGGCTGAGAGGAACAGCAGGACCCAGCTCCTGACAGCTGTAAAGCAGGAACAAACCCTCTGCCTTGTTGGAATTTGTAGGGAGCTACGGCAGACCCAAATCCAGAGCAGTGTCACCCCCTGTCCTCACCGACCCCGTGCTCCCAGTGCCAGAAGCCCGTCCCTGGCCCAGCCTCACCTTGTTTGTCTCTGGCAGCTGGCCCGCCGAGGCTTGCCACCTGCTGTACAGTAATCCTGAGCCAACTTTGTCCTGGATGCGTTTTAGATTCCCTGAATACAACATTTGTTGTGCTCTGTGCTGCCAGTTCACAGTTCTCTCGATCATGTAGCGCAGGGCGTCCCCCTCGGGCAGCCGGACGCGGATGCGCTGCAGGGACGCCAGCAGCGGCAGGATCTTCTCCAGAGGCGGCTTCTCAGAGCGGCGGCACTGCGGGCACAGCCACACGCGCGGCCCCGGCGCGGCGCCGGGCACCGGGACGCAGCCCGTGTGGAAGAAGCCCCTGCAGAGCTCACACTGGATCATGGGAGCAGCCGGCTCCTTCTGGCACAGACACACCTTGAGCTCGGCGTCCTCCTCGCTCGACAGCACCTTCACCTCGTTCGCTGCTCGCAGGGCGCGCAGCGCCTCCATCTCCCTCAGCCGCGCTTCTCCCAGCGTGGCCATCTGAAAGGGAGGCAAAGGATGGCATCTCCAAGGGAACGCTGCTTGTCACAAACAGGGTGCCCTCTGCTCCATCACGCTGCAGACACACCAGTCTGCAGGGCTTTAAATGCTGGAATGAAGCAAGGACGGGGGTGTGCAGTGGGACAGCAAACGGGACTGGAGGGGCAGCACTGGGGATATGCTGAGGTGTGACTTCAATTCCCTTCCATTTTCTCATAAGGCCCTGAGAGAAAAAGCTTAACCTTTTGTAAAAAAATAGCTCCTAACCCCTTCTCTCTTCCAAGCAAAATTTTGTGTTTTGCTTGGAAGCAAAAAACACGGTCTGCCTCAAGCAGCTCAAATCCTGAAGAAGTGCAAGTTTGGATTGCAGATACTGCTCTGGGAATGTGTCTCTCAACAGTCTGACTTTGGATACTCAGAAAAGCTTCCTGGGCAGTTTTAACAAAAGCAAATGTACCTCTGACCCTCACTCTGTACATGCTGCCCAGTGCTCAGGGCCATGCCCTGACCTATGAACTTGCTCTGGGGATTGTGAACAGCAGGCAAAGTTCAGGTGTACCCTGGATGTGCTGTTTACCCTCTCTGCAGATGCTTATGATCTTTTTTTCAGGAATCTTTAGCACTAGCTCCTATAAAGACAGCAATATATTTCCGTTCCATAAAGGCTGTGCAAACCAGCTGTAACTAATTAATTCTATGTATTTTATAATGTATATAAACATACCAAGGAGGGTTTATAACTATATACAATGTGGTTATTTCTCACATGATAAACTTTCAAGCATAATTCCTGGACTAAAATCAGCTCTGGAAAAATTAGACAGCTGTGTCCAGCCTGGGTAGACATGGGACTGGAGCATAGCACATTCCAATGTGCACACAGGTGCTTAGCTGGGCTGGGAGTGTGGGAAGGTTCTGGTTCCCCTTGTATGCCAGAAGCAAACCCTGCCACACTGAAAGGCCTCTCTTTCCTGGGTGCAGCCCCTGGGAGTGCCCTGGGTCTCCTTGGCCAGGGCTGCTGGAGTCACAGAGGGCTGAGTGTGACCCAGGGCCCAGCCCGTCCCCACAGTGCCACGACAGGGACACCACTGCAGCTCTGGGGGTCAGACAAGAGAGGCCAACACCTCTGAAAGCACTGAAAGTACAAGTTTCAAGTAGTTGCCATAGGTTAAAACTTAAATGTCCCACATTAAATTACATTCAAGCCCCACCCAATGAGCCCCTACTGCATCTCATTAGCCACAGGACATAATTATCTGGCCCAGGCAGAGGTTCTGCACTAGGTCTGTTGGAATGAAGCCCTTCCCCACCAGCTACCAGTCTGGTCCACCCAGAACAGTGTTTCAGTGACTCCATAAAGCATGAGGTTTTCTTTAATTATTTATAATGTTTGTTTTAATTATAAATGGTGCTGGATTATTGTGTTCTTTGAAAGGATCAGACTTGGGCAAACCCTATACCACTTTTAATAATGTTTAGGTATGGTAGGGGAAATCAGGCCTCCATTTTTTTGTTTTCCTGTGCTTTGCTCAGCTACAGGCACTGCCTAGCAAACCATGAGGCTGCTTAACGCACAAAGCAACACGTGTTGTTTCCACTGAAAGCAATTTCGGGAAGTCTGAAGCAAACACAGAAAAGTGCAGTTCCAGAAACCCTGCAGAGCAGCACAGTGAGAACAGGGTGGAAGCCACACTCCTGCACAGGAGGCAAACAGAAACGAGGATTCAAGGAACTCAGAAGAAATTCCAGTTAGGAAAGATCTGACCACATACCGCGGATGCAGTGTCCTTGCTTTCAGAGAGAGCCCGCTCCAGGTCGCTCAGCGTCTCCAGCTTAGTGCTTTTCTTCTTGCCACTTGGCACTGGCTCCTTCAGCTTCTTCTGCTTCCTCTTCAGACTGAACATGCCAATGTCACACCAGGGACACAACACCTGAGGGACAGAACAGCAGTGTCCCACATGCAGCAGTGTTACACCTGCACTGTTCCTAACGTACCTTCCTGCCTGGATGCAGCCACAGGCAACTGGTGAGAACTAGGGTTCCTGTAGTTATTCCATCAAAGATCTGAGGGATTAGGATGAGTTTATCTGGAAGGTAGGGAGAGCTGGAAAGTTGGAATTTCAGTTTTGTAAATTGCCCAGTCCCAAACAATCCTTGTGTTTCACCCAGACTGCTGGGAGAGGAGGAGGGGAGAGAGATAGAGAACGAGAGCCGAAACGCTGAACGGCCTCCACGGGACTGAAACTGCAAAACCTGGGAAAGAGCAGAGACTCCAGAGGCTGCCCTACATTCCTGTCTGTCCCGACAGGAGGGGGCTCAGAGGGCCTCAGTGCTGGGCAGAGTGTACATTGCTCAAGGACTGCAGGTGTGACACAGCCACAGCTCCAGAGGGGCAGCAAACACAGCCCCAGCCTCGCCCTGGCACACCTGAACCTGAGGAGGATGGAGCAGGTGGGAACCTGCTCACCTGCAGCTCGGCCTGATGCACTGGAGTTAATCCATTGCCACAGACTTGTCAGTATTCCCATATTCGTATGGAAAATGTTAGACATGGCCTGCTCTTGTTAGCTACTGATTAAGAAGAATAGAGAAAACATAGCTAAATCTTAAGCATTTTAGAAGTTTAAAACTATTATTAGAACTATAGGTCACTAACAAAAGTTCTTATTAAAATAGTTACTGTAATCCTAAAGCAATTCTGCAAATATATTTAATATTTACTGCTCCTTCCTGGGCGCACACTGAGTTCCTGCACCTGTGCATGACTGAGCAGGCTGATCCCCTCCAGGCCTCTCACCTCCAGAAGGGAATACGGAGAGTTCTCACACAGGAACGTGTTTGCTGCACACTCCTTCCACGCCTGCACTTCGGCCACCAGGGCCTCCAGCCTGGGCAGGTAATCCAGGTGCACTGGGATGGACCGACCTCTTGTGACGAGCTCCACCAGCGTGTCCAGCACGGGCACACGGCCCCCAGCCTGCCGGGTGGGAAATGAGGAGATGCTGGATGCACCCAAGACACAGCACTGCCCAAGTCACAGCAGTCACTCAAGGAATTCAGGGCAGGCTTTGTAAAAATGAATTTAATGCTCAGACAGCTCAGTGATCTGCACTATCAGTTCAACATTTGTGCTGCTCGTGCATTTAGTCCTTGACTACAAGATAAAACTAACAACCCATTTGGGGGCTGGGAAGCAAGAACACACTTGCCAAATGACCCTTTGAAAAGAAAATAGAACAAAAACAGATACTGCCAACAATATAAGCAGCTTCCCAATCTCACAGTGCATTCACAGCAGAAAATCAAACGAATTCTGAAATCATAAAATTATACAGTTATTAACATTAAGAAAAGATCTCCTAGATCAATTTCAGCAATTAACCCAGCATTGCCAAAGCCACCACTTGTCCCTGGGTGTCACACCCACATACCTTTTAAATCCCTCCAGGGATGGTGACTCTAGCCTGGACAGGCTGTGCCAGGGCCTGACCACTCCTTTCAGTGAAGAAATTTTCCCCAACATCCAACCTGAACCTCCCCAGGTGCAACTTGAGGCAGTTTCCTCTCATCCTGTCCCTTGTTCCCTGGGAGGAAACTCTTGATTCCCCTGGCTCCAGCCTCCTTTCAGGTACTGCAGGGAGCTCCAGCACCAGAAGACAAGTTTAACCCAGGCTGTGCCACGCCAAGAGTGAGAACAACCCCAGTATCCTGTGTGCCACTCGGGAGCAAGCTCCGGCCATTCCCTTGGCACCCCACACCTCAGGCAATGCAGGTACCACACACCCAGGGGTTAAAGCAGCACAGAAGGGAATTCCAGAGGTAATTTCTAGAACAGGCAGGTGTGGGACTGGAGAACTATTCACCAAAACAACCCCAACACCTCTAGCAACTTCAAAGTCCTGATGCCAAGAACTTCCTGCGAGTCACAGTGATTGCAGGCATTTAACAAAACCTTCACAGAACCGAAGCAGAAATTCTTGGCACAGACAGAACTAGTTTTCCATATTCAGGAGGCAGAATTTCAGAGTCCAGACCAAGAGATTAGCAAATGCCAAGAAAAAAAAAAAAAAAAAAACACTCAAATTCTTTCAAGACAGCCCTCAAATGAAAGTTAGTATTACATGAATTTTATTCCTTCAAAATATTTAAATCCAGGAAAATGAGTTTTTTAAATAAGAGCCAAAACATTTTTTTATTAAAAGCCGAATTTAGGCCAGATGGGCCTGAAAATATCCCTAAGCTAGATTAGAGCTCACTTTATAGAAAAAAAAATGAGGACAAATGAAAAGATTTGGCAATTTATACCAAAATGTGAAATCAGGGCTATCCTAGTGCCACCCTGGACTGATCTGGGCAGTCCCATTGACCCCTGGCTTGAGCACTTGCAAGGCTGAGCCAGGAACTACTTCCGTATCAGCACTCTGTACCTCAATGTACTACACAAAAATGTGATTAACAGGGACTTGTTACTAAGCAACTCATAAAAAGTGACCTTGAGGTGAAGTTCCATAATGCAGTAACTTTTTAACTTTAGATTTTTGCTAATAGCTGCTTTATAGATTTTATTGCAGGCAGTTTGTTGCAGAGGCGGAGGAATACAGACCAGAAACAGAAGCAAGAATCAGGGCAGTGAGTGTAGCTGCTCCATGGCTGAGGTAACCAATGTCCCAGACTGGGTGCTCTGAGCCAGAGCAACACCAGAGCCCTGGAGCACACACGGGGTCTGGGGTGGCTCTGGTGACATGAGCAGGGTCACTGTCCCTGCCCAGCAGCCAGGCTCACATACCTGCAGAGCCTCCACCTCCTGCAGCCAGTCCTTGGCCTTCTGCACCGCATCCTTCAGCGCTGCTCCATTCGGGAGGTAGGCTGGGATCTCCTCCAGTTCCTTCACTGCTGCTGCCAGGCTGCTCAGGGACTGCCGGGGCCTGGGGGAACACAACAGCCCAGATGTGAGATGCTGCTAACAGGGGAGACTCTTCCACTCAGCTGGGTTATTAAAATCAGAGGGCCACACCAACTGATGAGGTTACTGATGATGTTCAGTACTGGCTGCACCCAGCAGAGCTGGGGTGTCAGGAGAAGGGGAGATTTAGAAATGTCTGTCTAGCCTCTTACTAGAAATATTCTCACATTTGGACTTAAAGAGGATGTACCTTTTATTAATTTTTGGATAACAAACACCCACCAAACCCCAGACCAGCACCAGCTGAGATATTATGCATTAGAAGGTTAAAACTCTGAAATGGGCTTTTCTGTATTTCTGAAGTTTTAGAGAGGTACAAACACAACAGAGATCCCTATCAAATGTTAAACTCAAGCTTAGTCAGTAATGTGCTATATGAAGTTGTCTTAAAATACTGTGGTTAGTAGTGGGTAAGAAATGTTCCAATACTTCAAGTATGACAAAATTTAAAAAATAAAGGAATCTTGAGGGAAGAAACCTGGCCCATAAGTTTGTGCCACGTTCCTAATTTTTAAGTACACTGTGCTCTCCCCTGTTTTACTTTATAAATCAGAAAGTAAAAACCACAAGAAAAATTTTCTTAGAAAGGATGCATTTGGCTTATTTCCTTCTTCTCTGCACCAATTAATCTGGAAAAATCTCCTTGTTAGTTAGAAATAGTCTTATATGGACCTCTATGGACTATGAAGTTTCACCTGCTGGTGGTACCTATCTGAGCTTGATCTGAACATGTGTCCTCCAGCCCGAAACTGGGGAGAGGAGCAGGTGGAAAAGAAGGAAGAGGCATCTTAAACCCCTTTCCTGTGGCACAAGAAGAATTTACACAAGATGGTTGAGCAACACAAACACTGCAAGGCAAGACACATGAAACTGCTCCATCTCTCATCCCCCTCCTCCAGCCCTGTCCCTTCTGGCTGGCACAAGCTTTGCCTTCATGCTGGGAACTGGATGAACAAAGGGGAGCCCCTCCAGGAGTCAGGGCACTTCCATCTGAAACCACTCATGGAACTACAAAATGCAACACTGAGATTTAGCTCTACCTGGCCTTTATCAGGTTCCTGGCTTTGTCATCCCAGTGCTCGGACACGGTGAGGAGCTCCTGCAGCTTGGCCATCGCCTTCTCAACTGCTGGGTAGGGCGCGAGCCCCACCCCAGAGTCTATGAGGCGCCTCATGTCATCCAGAGTGAGGGAGCTCTGCTCTGAGCAGGCCAGCTGCACGTCCTCCAGCCAGCGCGCCTGCTCCAGCCGCGTCCGCAGCTCCGGCAGCTGCGGCAGGTCCACGTCAAAGTCAAAGCTGACGTCCAGCAACTCCTGCAGCTCTGCAGCACTGGGCATCTCTTCAGAAAGGAGCTTTTGGCTTTGCTGTTGGAAGGCTTCCACACGGTCAAGGAGATCCTGAAATACACAAATGCAACAATAAATCAGATGGAAGTCCTCTGCCAAGTCACTTGACCATGGAAGCGCAGGGTTAACAATGGGAGCACAGGCTCCTGGCAAACCCCCTGCTGCATAGTGCACATGGCAAATTATCCCCAGGGCTGAAACACTAGAATAGTGTATTCAACACACAGCTTTGCCAGCTCCTGTGGCCACAAGCTTGGATATCCCAGAACAAGGCAATCCCAGACACAGGGGTGTCAGAAAGAGGGCTCGGAAGAACAGAAAGGATGGAAAGGGAAATTGAGCCTTCCATGGGTGTTGCTGGCTGGCTTTGTTTTGGAATGGCTCAGGCAGCTGAGGAACAGCAAGGTAAGGATTTATGAAGGCTTTGCAATACACTGGAAAGGGACAGAAGTTCTGATGTTCATTTCTGCTGCACTGCTAAGGCTTTTGAACTGCACCCCACAGTCCCAGTGAGCCACAGGCATTTTACTCTCTCATGCAGGGGAACACCTTCTCTCTCTCCATGCCCTCAGCAGCTCATTACCCCAAAAGGTATTTCTGGGGCTGTTTGTACTTTCTGGGACAAAGGACAGTCAACCAGAGTAATGCCACAGTGAAAGCTGGGATTATTCTCTATGAAGCAACCTGCCCAGTACTGCCAGTACTGCCTGAAATGCTGTTCCTGCAGGAAGTTCTTCCCTCACAGCTGACACCTTGGCATTTTGCCAGTGAAGCTGTTTCCCAGGGGGCAACCTCTTCCAGCATGGAATAAAACATTTTTTAGAGATAGACTGAATTGTGAACCCATCTCCAGTAAAGTTGGTCATTTATATTAACAGACTAATTTGCACAATAACACATAATTGAGGCTTGTTGAGGATGATACAAAGGAACACTCTGACCATATGTGTTTGTTATTCCCCTGTTCAGGAATGCCAGATGGAGAGGAACTGTGTGCATGTCTGGCATTTCTAAATTTCTGCTTTTCAACCAGCAAGAAAACTTCACAGCTTCAGTGCTATAAACAAATAACTGTAAATAGGACTGCATCAAATCCACGCACTGCAGGGCAGATAAAGCTTCCAAAGCACCAGTCAAAGCTGACCAGAACTGGTTTATTCCCATTCCATGCCATTTCCATGGCACCATCTGGTGTCTCAGTGTTGGGTGGATACTTGAGGGACAGTTCAAGACCTGGACACGGCATCTCCTGGTTTCAAGTGTCACAAATATGCAAAGCCCTTCTCCTTTAAGACAGGAATTGCAGCTGTACAGAATTTTTTTTTTAATTGCCCCTCAGTGTGATATGGAAAATTTTGTCAAATTCTGAAACAAGATCTTGAATTACTTTCACTTTGCCTGAGGGCTCATCATCTGGGGAGCACAGAACCAGCACAGCTGGTGGTTGTGGGATTCAAAGTGATCTGACTCCAGCCAGCAGCAGGTTCTCTGCTAGAGAGAGGATTTGGCCAGCCTGGGCTGAGTTTGGCTGGAGTTATCTGTGGGGTTTCCCGGAATGTGGGTTGAGAGCACAAAGAGGGATCTAATTACAAGACTGAGAAAGCTGATTCTGGATTAACAAAGAAGGAAAGTGGTAAGGACAAGAGAGCTGTCTCTCAGAGCATTGGGGAGTTTGAATGTTCTCAGATTAACCTGGCTTTACTCCTAAGAGCAGACCCCAGGTAACTGACCCCAAACTTTTAACTTGTAGTTACCCAGGTCATCCTGCTCCTTCTCCTACAATCCTTCATACAACATGAATGGTTTGATTTGCCTGTGCAGTATAAAACTCTGCTGACCACGAACAGCAGCTGGTCAGAGCTCCTTTCTTCAGCATCCCATGTGCACAAGTCACCCCAGCCTGCCAGTGCCCAGGTATTAACTCTTGGAGCAAACAGTGAGATGGGAGATGAACGCAGTGCGAACCCATCACTCTGTAAATGCTCCTGGCTCCCTTCCCAAGGCTTCCCAGGTTACCTTCAGCAGTGGTGTCTGGCTGAGGACACAGGGCAGGGCGTAGAGCTGCCTCACGAACAGCCGCAGCTCGTTCACCGTCAGCTGGTTCTGACACTTCCCTCCCCCGGAGCGGTACCTGCAATGACACGTGCAGCTTGCCTGCTTATCACCAAAGTGAAAAATAAACATCAGAACTTCAAGGCCAGGTTGGATAGGGCTTGGAGCAATCTGGTCTAGTGGAAGGTGTCCCTGCAGGGAGTGGAACAAGATGAGCTTTAAGGTCCCTTCCCACACAAACCATTCTGTGATTTATTGATTCCCTGACATCTGCTTATGATTTCACATCAGCCAGGCCTTCTTCAGGAATAGCAGAACATTCACAAGTATCCAAGCAGCCCAGGGCTCACACATGTGGGAAACCTCAGTCTGCCACTGCAGAACGAGCTATTTTTGAAACATTCATATTAAATAGGATTCTGGAACAACTACTCAGCCTTGGAAGGGCACTGATTATTATGGAATAAAATTAAGCTTTTTTTTCCAGAACACAAAGCAACTGTAGATAAACTATTCAGTTATGTTGCAGTAGCTATTGTAGTCAGCTCTGCCCATGCCCACACCAAAAGAGAACAAATCCCAATTCTGAATGGGTTTTATATTGACAGGTTGTGTAGGCACTTCTGAAAAATCCTCTCTACGCTGAAATCAGCATTTTTATTTTTATCTAAAAGCTTTGTAGCAAATAAGTGGCTTATAAGTGTTAACAAATTGTCCAATATTAAAAGCCTCTCTAAACTCAAGCCAGTATTAATGAGGTCTGAGAACCCTGAACAGAAAAGGAAAGAGATCCCTTACAATACTGGCTCCAACTGAATCCACAGTGTGTTATTTATACAAAAGAGGAGAACAGCCCAGCAGGATATGCCAGCATGACTGGAATGTGAACACTATAAAATAAATTTTAATTTACCATTCTGTGTTAAAAATAGGTATTTTTAATGGATACACAGGATCACATTGACAGTTCCAAACCCCACAGTCAGCTGTGGAACAATAAAATTAATTCAAAGCCTCAGGTACAACACAGGTTTCTTTACATGCTTCTTTGTTCTACTGGTTTTTAAGTAAGCTCCACAGTGTCTTCCAAGAAAAAGCACACGTTTTAAAATACATAAATATTTATATACATATATATACACATACCTAAATGGCAAAGCTGTCACAAGATGCTTTTGAAAACCAGAAATTACATGAGCCTAAGAAAAACCATCGACAGAAGCCAAACCCATATCCATCCAGGGTTGTTAGTCACAAAGGTCTCCAAGCACAAATGCTCAGAGACTCTAAGAAACAGAACAGGCTTCAGGAGACCTAGAGAAGGAAGGGGATATAGACAGGAAAAACATGGCAGCAGGGCAGGAACACTGTTGCCTTCCAATGCCAGGAGAACAAGGGCCACACTGTGCTCTGGCCCCATTCAGATGTTCACAGAACATCTCCAAGCCAGCATTTGTGAGTTTATAATCCCCCAGCACCAAGAGAACCAGAGGACAACAGGGATGTACAGACCATTTGCATCTCTTCAGGTACTGCAGAGGAGCTGAAGAGCAGGAGCCACAGGATTTACTGATTTATTACCTTCTGTCCTGGTCTCCCCATGAACTGCTGTGTTTACTGCACTGGAGAAGATCCCTCTGTGTCACTGACTGCTGTGACTGACAGGGACAACCTTCCTACAGGAGACAAGTCTCCTGCATGACTCTTCCAAACTCAGGATCAGACCAAAATGCCCAGTCCACGATAGAAAGTTTGCCAAAAGCAAAAATCAAATTTTAGGCAGAATCCAGAATCCTTCCTAACCAACACTTGGCACTGGGTGTGATGGAGGTCATCAAGCATCCTGCAGATGTGAGCTCCAGGCATATGAGTTTGCATGTGATGTAACATGCACTAAGATTTTAAGCAGATAATTATCTTTATATTTTTCTTCAAAAGTTGTGAGCATTCCCCATTCCAACCTTGTAAGAAAAAAAAAAAATAATCAAGTAACACGGGTTTTAAAACTCATAAAATTATGAAGACATGAAACTGGACTTTTCCCAGAAACATGCCAAAAGAGATTCAGGAAGAAATTGTGAGAGAAGGACTAAAACCTCTTCTAGAGCAAATAAGAAGCTCAATGCAAGCACTGCCTTGACACTGTGCAGAGCAGCAGCACAGGGTCAATTACCTGTCACAGTCTGGGATGATGCAGGAGGTGGCAGGCCCAGCTGTGAGGAAGGCTGAGAGCCTCTCATGGTGACAAAGGAACAGACCTAGTCAAGGAGATGAAGATAAAAATTGCTCCCAGCTCTTCCCAGGCCAAACAAAGTCAGGGACACATGCAGTGCAGGAAGGACCCATCTGGCACAGAGGAGCTGGGAAGGGCCTGGCTGCTGCTCCCAGTTCAGCACTGGGAGACCTGAACAAGCACCAGGGATGGGAGAACACAGACTGGGGACGCCACATGGCTCAATACCAAATGAAGGAGGAGATCAGAAGTGGACAAGTCCTTTGATGATGGTGCCTAAAATCTCTAGGTTGGAAGTTCCCTATCTGGCAGAAGTCATGCCTGTGGGAGTGCTGAATTTCTCATTCCCTGTCGCAGTATTTTTATGCTGCTGTGACAGAGGCTTCATTCTCCTGTGTGTGCAGGACAGCAAAAGTGAATTTTTATCAAGTTCCTACTACAAAGGCTTACAGAGGGAACAGGAAGAAAGACAAGAATCATGTCAAAGTGTGACAGCAGAACATTCTACCCCCAAAGTCCTTCCAAGCCAGTCTTCAATGCACTGCAAGAACATAGGAGTGATGAGCTCCATGACCCCTGCTGAGGCAGGTGACATGCAGGAACCACACGTGCACTTCTATCAGCACAAAAGGCAACTTCTCCAGTAAACACCACATTGTTCAAAGCAGCAGAAATGGGTGAAAATTCTCCAAATGGGACAAATGACAATCAATTTTTTCTGAAGTACATTACACTTAAGATTGGTGGACATGAACCATACTGTTCTCCACATATATAAACCTAAGATTTTCTTAGAAACCACCATCCTGCAAGGCTCAGTGTACCCATGTTGAGTCTGGGTGCCCTGATCAATGGCTTTAAGCTGAAGGAGGGCAGAGTTAGATGGGATATTGGGAAGGAATTGTTCCCTGGGAGGGTGGGGAGGCCCTGGCACAGGTTGCCCAGAGAAACTGCAGCTGCCCTGTCCCTGGAAGTGGCCAAGGCCAGGTTAGACAGGGCTTGGAGCAACGTGGGACAGTGGAAGGTGCCCCTGCCCATAGCAGGGGTGGAATGAGATGGGCTTTAAGGTCCCTTCCAACCCACACCTGTCTGGGATCTATGGGTGAAGAATGACACAACAGAAGATGGTGATTTGTGAATCCTGAGAGAAAGACTCCTACATCAATACAGGCACAACTAGACTTGTGCAATGAGGAGAACTGGCCTTAGCCTTCTGTTCTGGCCCTTTTCAGCTAATTTTAGACATGCAGTACCAGCAGGACCAGGTAAGCAGTTCACAAAGAACACTGCCTTACTTCAAATCCCTTGAGCAAATAACCTGTCTAAAAGATTCAATGTAAAGAGCAGGTACTTTTTCAGAGCTCTCGTACAACATTTCTGCCACCAGCAGCTCAGGGAGTCAAGGCACTTTGTTTTTCCACAGCACAGAAGGTAATGAATACAACAACATCTGCACTATGGACAGATTTACAGTGCCCACAGCACAAAGATATGGGAACTGTATCTTGCTAAGTGTTACTTTGACTAGACATATCATGCCAGTTTTTCTTTTCAGGGAACACTGGAATGAATTTACAGACTGTCAAACACAGAGGAAGAAGAGATTTGAAAACTCAGGATGTTTAACTTATTATATATAGTAAAGCTGAATCTCCCTGTCAAAGATGGCTCTGCTGAGGAGACAAAGATTCTTTTCATTTTTAAGTCTTGCACAACACTAGTACCTATCACTGACCACTGAGATCCATCTCTGGTGGCCCAGTTTTGCTGCAGACATGGAGTGGCACTTACCTGGTCTGTCTCTTGCCATTCAACAGCTGCTGGGCCACTGAGGCACATTTGTCTGCGTCCTGTGTCACCAGCCGGAGGTGTCGCAGCAGGTCATTGTCTGGGAACTTTTTCATTTCTGATTCTTCTATCAAAGCCTTGAAACTGATGAGACCTGTTGGGAAAGACATTAAGTTAAGGAGTCTCCCTTTGTGATGGATTTTTCACACTAAGGCTTAGAAACACAACGCATTAAATGTATTTCTATTTCTACTTTAGTTACACTTTGTGTCAAAAAGATTTACAGTCTTGTCACACAGAGACAGCTTAGCATCATGTCTGGGACTGTAACAGCTAAAATATTTACTTAAAAACATGAAGTGATAAATGATTTCTTTTGATTATCACATAAGAAAAAAGTTACTACAGTTTGGAAACTAAACACTGAAAAAGTAGTCGTTTGAAATGATGTTCTACAGGCAGTAGGTAAAATCCTCACTTTTTTTGTTGTTGATCTTGGCCTCCAGGGCCTCGTTGACGTTGGAAGCCCACTCGTTGTAGGACTCGGCGCGCATCCTGAGCGCGTTCATCATCGGGTACAGCTCCTCCAGGGTGTAGCGGTACCTGCGGGCAGCACACGACTCAAACCTCCAGCAAACCTGCAGGCAGCAGGAGGGTGGAAGGAGGAGCACCAAGATGAGGACACAGGTTGGATGGGGCTTGGAGCAACCTGGACTGCTGGAAGGTGCTCCTGCTCATGGCATGGATGGAATGAGATGAGCTTTAAGGTCCCTTCCAGACCAAACCATTTGGTAATTCTAAGATGTGTTGGTCCGTACAACAGAGAAATAAGCTTCAGTGCACTGAGTTACACAATTAAGACCTTACAACCAGACCATGTTCCTTTTGAGATAATTTCAATGTTGTAATTGCTTCAAAAAACAATTTCTATGGGGCAATTAAGGAATTTGGACACTGTCTTAAAGCAAGCTACATTCATGTAGGACAAAAGATGTTCTAAAAAGCACAGCAAAGTTAACAACGGGAAGGAAAGCTCCAAAAAGCAAAACAATATTCCTTGGCAAGGACTGGATCTAAGGGACAATGACCTGGTTGCTATAAAAAATGCAAACTAACTTAGCCAGCAATTTTTGCCATTATTGAGCAAGAAGAGCTGAATGCTGAAGAGGCTTTGTGTGTGAGCACAAAACAGTCCCATTGTTGTGGAGGCACTGGATTTGCAAAGGACTGAAACAGAAACAGAGAGCAGCCCCATTGGCAGCAGAGATTACCAAATCACAGTACCTACACAGACAATGCTATCTCCAGATCACGGTATTAGTTACTACCTCAAGCTTACCCCAGTTTGTATTTGTAGGTGGGACAGGAGCAGAGGTCCTCAACGTGGTACAAGCACACCAACAACCCAGGTTTGCAGGGACAATAAACTGCTGACATGAAGCAGGTGGTTTTACACTTCAGGCACTGTCGCTCATCATCAGGGAACAGCTCAAATGTCACCCTTTCTGAGTCAGTCACTCCCTGCAAGAGTGTCACATCAAAGCCTAATGAAGAAGTGACTGTTCCAAAGAGGAGGCTATTCCAAGCTAAAACATCAAAAGGTAAATTTATCAAAAGAATAATGAAGTTTAGATATAAGATACTCAACTCAGGTAGACAGAAATCTTGGTTAATAAAAAAATCAGCTTTTCTGACCAAATGACTGGAAGTACAAATATTACCTTTAAAGTGACGTTCTGAACAATATTAAAGGGCAGATACTAAAATAAGGTGTATGATCAATGATTCTTTACGCAGGTGCTCCTCTGAAATCCACAACTTAGGAAGGGCCTAAGTACCTCTAAGCCTCTGACACCTCAGTACAAGAACCAGCATGTTCTCATGTCACTGTTTCACTGTTACTTCACTCATTATAATGAATTCCATCCCTCCAAGTGCTCAAGCCCAGGTTGGATAGGACTGGCAACAACCTGGTCTAGTGGAAAGTGTCCCTGCTCATGGCAGGGGATGGAACGAGATGACCTTTAAAATCCCTTCCCACCCAAACCATTATTTCCTACAACTCACCAGTTTATCGACCTTCTCACGCAACCTCTTCTCCTCTTCAATCATAATAGCCATGTCTTTCTGGACTGTAGAGGCCACCACAACGTCCAGGACATCTGCTTTGGAAGCCATTTTGCAGATCATCTCGTCGTGGGAGAAGACGCAGTAGCGGTTGAGCAGCCGGTAATGCTCCACGCACTGCCGGCCCAGGGGCAGCTGCGGGGCAGACACGGCATCACAGGGTGCACTTGGGAAATGACATCAAGGGAATCCCTCTGGATGCTACTACCCAAAAACTGCCCCAAGGAAAGGCCGAGACAAATCCTTCCAGCAACAATATTCATACTTCAGAGTGTAAAACTAGAGAAATCAAGATCCCCAGTTGTGCACACCAGGAATGCTTATGGCTCCTTCCCAGTGTACTCTATGGGTGACAGCTGAGGGAAGTGCCTTCTCTTGCAGAGGTTGTAATTAAGGGCTACTAAATCACTAAACCACAGTGGGCTCAGGAAGATCCAAGATCAAAATACACTGAGGCCAAGGAAGCATCAAAAGGACAAGTACATAAGCCTGGCCTGTACCCACCACTCGAGGAATGCCCCATCCCACACAGGTGCAGGGTACCCTGGGCCTTTTCCCTGCTGACATGAACTGTGCTGCAGCATGAGAAACTGCTGGCTCAGGGAGCACTGATGTCCCTAACTGGCTGTAGGCACAGCACACAGCTCATCCTGAGCTAGGCAGGTCACTCAGGTCTATTTAAAGAGCAGGCAGACAGGGATGTTCAGAGTACAACAAGGTTGTGTGTTTGGTCCAGTGTGAAACTCATGGAAGGACAAGAGGAAAAACCAAACCAAACCAACTGACATGTGAGCACAGTCAAGTGCAGAAAGCTTTTTTGCAATATTAGTCATCTCCTTCTTCTAAATAATGTTTTTTACATCTAGCAATGTTTCAGTTGGGCTACACTTACAAATAGCCAAGACCTTTTTTGGAGGAAAAAAAATCACAAGAGAAGTAATTTGAAATATCAGAAGCTTAGAAGAGCCTTTGTGAGATCAGACAGCACTGTGTGTCTGAGTCATTTGCTGTGAAGGTAAAATTACTTGTAACTTAGGAGCAACTGTCCTCCATTTGTGTTTATTTTTAAAAAGATAAAGATCTTATTCAATAACTCTAACCTAATATCTGTAATGTGTGCCCATCCCTGTCGTTCAGTGAGCTGAGTGAAGCTTACTGGGAATGATGCACTGCTCTGTAAACCTTCCATCTGAAATTGAGAACTTTCTGCTCTCTTCTCATTAAGGTGTTCTTCCCTAAAAACCCAGAGCACCTCTGCTACCTAAAAGGATGTTCTCACATGAGATGCAATTTCTATTTTTTCCCCCCACAAGAGGACTATCAATGTCTTTAACTGTTATCAATGTGCTACATGTATTATCAAACTTTATCACAGAAGCTAAAGCAGAAAAGATATCCAAGTTGGATTTGGTTTCCAGCTGCAGAAAGCACCTCCTAGAGAATTCCCACTGCAATAAGCTAAGACATTTCATTCCAGCTTTTGACTTGAGATGGAATTTGGGGACACAAAAATGAGCAAACTCTAGCAGCACTGGTGCGTCTCATACTCCAGGCATGCACAGGACTGTGCCTCCCTCCTGCTGCAAAAGCTGCATCAGCCCTGATACATAATTCCAAACCAAATCTTCAGAACCAGAGGCAGCCCACAGTTCAGTGCATGACAAACCTTCAGCAAACACCATGCTGCCAGTAACAGGCTCGTTCTGATCTGTGGCCTAGATTTGTGCATCAGCAATAAATCAGAGCTATACACCAGCTAGGAACAGCTTTGGAACTGCTCACTTAAGGAAAAAAATGGTTTGGAACGTACCCAGTCCACGGTGCAGAAGTTCACAGCTTCAGCAAAGTTGAAGCCCTGGTTGAAGCCGCTGTGGTAAGCTCTGGGAAAGGTGATGACAAACTCCCCAGCACACTGGTTGGTTCTGTACACCTGGGGGGACAGACAGGCCAGTGTCAGCTCACACCCAAACATAGCTGGTGAGGAGAACATGGATTTCCAACTTGCAGTAACTTCTGTGAGGACTTCTGAGAGTTTTAAACCATAAGCCCAAGAATTACAACTGGCAGCTGATAAAGTGTCACATAAAACCCTATTGGAACCCTTGGAAAGCCAAGGGTTCTGCTCAGCCACACCCCACTCTGAACCGTTCTAGGTTGGCTGCCTGCACATTATGCTCCTCACACCTCAGGGTTAGGGTCAACACAGATCCAGCTCTCTCCAATGTGCAGCTGAAGGGGAAGAGAAATTGGGAACCTTAATATTCATATTATTGTTCATCTAAGACTCTTGGGGCTATACAGTCAGCATGAAAGCAGGCAGGTCTTTCTACATCCTTCCATTTTGGAGGCTACCATAGGAGAGACCACAAATTTTGCTACTTTTTCCAGATTTTCCTTTAAGTCCCAAGGTCAGCTCATCAAAAGCCAATTAAGTTGTAAAGGGACATAATTCCCATGAATAACTTAGAATGGAATAAGATGAAATCTGATGAAAAAATGTTTTTTAAATACCTAAGGACTTATCCAGGAAAAATAAGAGAATGTGGATGACAAATAAAGAAAGAATGTAGTTTGGGGCCTTGACATAAACTCCATGCCAAAAAAACAGTGTCTGATTGAACAGACACACAAGAGCTCCTGCCATTGTTCCAAAGGTAAAGCCTAAACCTTCCAGCTGAGACACAGAAATAGAAATATCCAAGATGGATCTCCAGAGAAGAGTCTGCCAATTGATTCCAAAGGCAACAATTCCATTGCCCATCTGTTCACACTGGCACATTTTAGTGGATAAGGAAGATGCAACACACATGGAAACCACCACACCACCTCTGTACTAAAAGTGGCTTCAATTATCAGCTTTAAGTAGCGTTCCAAAGAGGGTTGGGTTGGGGGAGTAGCACAGGAGTCCGACACATACAGGCACCCCGTGGGCCATCAAAGTGTTCGGGTTCATTATGGTGACAAGTTGGTGCAAGAGATCTGGCTGGGACTCAAATAGCTCTGGAGCAAGTTTCTTCATTACATCCTCCAGCTGCTCAGCTGCGTACCCTGGGGCTCCATACCACGTTTTAGGCTCCCCCCTGCAAGATTATTAAAAAAAGTTAAATATAAGCAAACTTTAAGTTACATTTTTAGTCTTCTGCTTTAAAATACACCATGTCAAAGGAAGGGCATATCACCAGGAAGGAATGCAAAGGTTCTGTACATTCTTGAATCTTCACATTTTACACAGGTCCCTCTTCTCCAGACTTGTTTTTAACTGCCTACACTTCTGAGCAGGTACTTCAAATATTGTGGGGGAGGGAGAAAAAGTCTGAAGAAGTCCTCAGTGGAGTTCTGCTGATTCCAGCACAACTTCAAAACATAAGCTGCCTGTCTTTTCCCATGAACACAAACACCCTCTTGGGTCCAACAACCAAAGCCAGTTCTTTCTGTCTTATGCATAACTGCCATAAAAGCAACACATAGGCAGTAGAAATCAAACTTCCAAATTATGCAAGACTTCAAGGGAAAAAAAATCTGTATCCAGAGGAGGAACAAAGAATTTTCAGCACTTGATGCAAGCCAGCTGAGAGAATTAAGGGGATGCAGATGTGTTCCAGCAGATACTGTTACAAGCTTACACTGACACTGGCTCACTGCAGCACTGAGACAAAAATGCCTCCAGGGCCTTAGAAAGAATGAACTTAAAAAATGTATTTAGAAAGGAAAACAGACAAATCACCTTATTTCAAGACTTCTGAAGAGTTGGCAGTCTAAAACTGACCCAACAGTGTTCTTTTCTTCCATCAATCATGAAGCAATTGGGAGGATTCCAAAGGATAAGAGTGAAGTGTGAATCCAGAAGTCTATCTCTCATCCCTAGGAGCTCATTCCTGTACTTACAGAGCCCCTGTGTCAGGGGACAGCCAGCAGGATGGACTGTGGAAGGGGCAGTTATACACAAGGAGTTACACACAAGGGGTTGTTACAGAGTATTAAATGACTTTGCAGCCTTGGACCTGGCCATCATCCTGGGACAACTCTGCAGCCTTCGACCTGGCCCATAATTCTGGGACAACTCTGCAGCCTTGGACCTGGCCCATCATTCTGGGACAACTCTAGGAATCCAGGAAGACCAGCCACAGATGCAACTAAAAACCATTCTGTGTCTGGACTGGGCTAGTCAAGAGTTCTGCCCCCTGATAGATGCCAGCACTGAGGAATGGGTAACAGAGATGAACTGTGCTAAACTTGGAGCAGGATATTGGAACTGGGGGTCTCTGGACCTCAGGGGAACAAGTAACAGACAGTTCTAATGCACGTGTTGAGGTGCCAGCAGCCCGAGGGAGCAGCAGTGGTGGTCACAGGTCTTTTTGCTCTGCTTCCTGACTGCTCCACATCTCTGCCTGTAAAAATACTAGCAACAATAATGGCAATTCTTCCTCTGTCCAGGACTGACATCTTATTTATTTCCAAGCATCTTTAGAGCAAAGGTTTGGGTTTTTTTTTCCCCTTTTACCATTTTTAGAACTAACATAGGATTCAGAGTTCTGTAGGAGGATTATTGTCTTCAACCCTAGGAAAGCTTTGCTGCTGCAGCCTGGGTCACTTGGGATTAGCTGCTCACAACACTGCACCAGGCAGGACACAGGCTCCTCCAAGGCACATGGAAACGTTGAAGACAGACATGCAATCCCTAGGACTCTCCCAAGAACCAGTCCTGCTTTTGGAGCCTTTGATTCAGAGTTTGGAGTACTGTCTCTGCAGAAACAGGTTGTTCAGAATGCCCTGGCCAAGAACAGCTTTAACCTCAACTGCACATTGCTCTCCAATGCAGATTTAACCTCTGCATTGAGGAGAAATGAAGAATATCTGCAAATAAAAGGACATCAAGGACTTTCCAGATGGAGGATAAATAAACTGAAAGCATGTCAAGCAACTTTTTATGTCTGGATGTATCTTGTGTATGCACAAGTACTCGTATGCACTGACACACCTTTCTGGCCTTCTGCAGACAACAATGCAATTGGGGGCACACTATGGGGGACAGAGAGCCATTCTAAGAACAGTGAGGGAAACTCTCTAAAAGAAATTAAATCTGTGCTGCAATATCTTCTCCCACCCACAGTTTTCAGTCTGACTGAAGACTCAGACAAAGAGAAAAAAAAAAGCAGTAACACATGACAAGAAATATAGTTTTTATCATGTAATACTGTCACTCCTTTGCTCACCCTCACTCAAATATTTGTTTTTTTAAAGTAAGCACCATGAAAGCACATGAATTAAGTCACTGGCTCTTGGGCTGCACTGCAGAAGCTGTTATTTCAAGGAGCAGCAACTGAATAACCAACCAAAAAGGACCCACTGATGAGCAGCTAGGATGTGGTTTTACCATTCTGCTTGAATACTTGTATGAACTAAGAAAAGAAAGAGCTTGACAGGTTTCAGGAAGAGTGACAACCATAATCCAGAGTCTAGAAAAGCTGTAAGGTGAGAAGTTCAAGGAGTTCAGTCTATTTAGAATATCAAAGAGATGGCAAAGATCTGTCCTGATTACAGCTGACAAGTGTTGGCTTGATGAGAGGATTTATGACAGCATGATCCATCCAACAGACAAAACATGCCGGAACTGAGTTGCTAGCTGAAGTTGGATGATTTTTAAAAGAAAACTCGCATGGATTTTAGTTTACACTGAGTATAATAAAACATTTGATGGACTATCTGCTGCATCTTTCATGGATTTTTTAAAACTGGGAATGGATGTCTCTTTCCAAAACATGACCTCTTGTCCAAAAGTAAATCAATGTAGGAATTACACTGACAGATTTGACCCTGCTGCAACAGGACAGCAGGTTACTCTGGCTGAGCTCTGTGAATCTGCTTTTAGTCCACTAATTAAGGAGAATAGGGAAGGAAAGGGAGATTGTTTCCTAGACAGGGTTTATTCCTCAAACTCACCAATGCAGATAATTAATGGAATAGCTCCAATGGTCTTCTATATGCCAACAAAATGAGGAAAAGCACATTCCTACGTACAGCCAGGGCAATTTCATCCCACAGATGTCCGCAGTGATGTGAGCAAGCACAGACTGCTCCATCACAGGCATGTTGTTTAAATTCCAGCCACTATCAAGGTACTCCTGAAAATTGAACAGAACAGTCCCAGGTTTATACAACAGGAAGGGAAAAACCCAAGAAGACAAAACTGCTCAAGAGCAATAGAAGAGAAGCACTTTTCCCAACTAAGGAATATAAGAAACAGGTCAATGACTCAAAGATTAAACCCTCCATTATCTTTGCCTCTTTCACAACCCTGACCTGACCTGCTTTGTTAAAATGAGACCTTTTTTATTTGGTTTTATTTGGTTTGGAAGTTATTTACCAACTACTAGAATAAACCTATGGCTTTGAATGGCTGATCACAACAGATTTTATTTATTCAAAATCCCAATGTAGCTCTCCTCTTCAAATACTATGCCAGATATACAAAACAAACTCTTTGCAACCCAGTTCAATTATTGTATTTTCAACTAAGGATAGTTATTCAATGAAAAACTGCAATAAAAACATCCACAGTGAACTCAAAGACCTACCTCTTCTTCTGGTCTAACTTTAAACTTCCCACCTCTAACAGGGAAGCCACTGCCAAACTCCTTTGAGGCAATGTCAGCTCCATATTCCACTGTCACATCCTCTTCAATAGTACTGACAAGTCTCCAAAATTCTTTTTCAACCAGCTCAGTGGGGACCATCTAGGTATGAGGAGAAAAGGGAATATGTACTGAGGAATCAGTAGATGAGAAGCATGTGCAAAGCTGTCTCAGGGAAGAACCTCCATTAGTTTGAAATTATTTCAACAAGAGAAAACCAACTGCAGCAGAGATGTTGCAGTCCTGTTCTCTCAGGAGTGCCTGACAGTCACCGTTATCTTCCCTACAGACACTTCTTCTAAACTGGGAAAAAAACCAAAAACACAATTAGCTGGTGGAACCAGAAATCACAACACCAGCAAGAACCAGTATTTGCTGATTAAATGAGAACCTCTGATTTGGGATTTCATCCCATTCAAAACCAGAATCCCTCCCTTCCTCCCTCCTTAGAGTTACCTATTTTAGCTAACCACACAAAATGAACTCTACACAACATGAAGATGAAGCAGGAACATACATGTACTGGCATGTTAAAATAGTCTGACTTGAAGGCATCAGCCATTTCCCCAAACGTGCGGAGGGTGTAGTCTCGTGCTGCTTGTTCAAACCCAAAGGCTTCTTGAGGCTTGTTACACTCCTGCAAGTGAAAAGGTAATTGTTTCTATATCCCATTAACACAACACTGTGCTCAGATTTACACAAATGGGCTCCTGTGACAGCTTCTGAGCAATAAGAAGGAAGGACACCACTGAAATGAAAACACTTTCAAAGGGCAGAGTCAGAAGAAAAAACTCTGCTTGATTCACCAAATTAAAAAAATTATTTATAATAAATTAAACATTAATGAATTAATAAACATTATGAATAAATATATTATAATTAATAATTATGAATAAACATTAATTAATTAATATGCCTAATTTCTCCTTACTCTAGTAGAGCTAGGCAGGATAAGATCCATAAATCACCACACTGAAGCACCCAGTGAGATTCCAATTTTAAGTACAGAGAAAAGGTATCAGCTAAAATCCAAACTGTTCTTCAAAGGCACACCAATTTTTGGCTCAAAAGAATAAGTGCCAGCTTTGCAATATGAAGCATTCCCAGTCTTCATTTTAGCTTTACCTCTATCACCTTATTTGCACAACCTGAAATAACAACAAATTGTATTTTCTATTCCTATGATCAGTTTTAAAAAACCCACAAAATACATATTAGCCTTTGGCCGTACTGTAGTGATTTGTCAGATTACCTGAGCCAGACACTGGGGACACCTCCAGTCCCCTTTGGGAACATCATGGAGGGGTGGAATTAAACAGAAGGTGTGGTAACTGTCATCACAGCCATCACACAGCAGGAGTCGGTCCTCATCATTCCCACTGCCACACAGGAGACACACATACAGATCCACCTGCAACACAAAATTCCACAGTAGGAATGGGAGAGCTGAAGGTAACTCAGGGTGAAAGCAGTTTGTTAACTCCCATCGGTGACACTTCCCAAAACTTATTCTTTCTTTATCTCTGCAATGAAAATGAGACAAACACACCCTGAATATTCTTTTAGAAGTTTAAATACCTCCCTCTGTAATTTAAGAAAAGACCACAAGAGCTGCAACCTTTCCATGCAATTTTTTTCCCCAAATGCCAGAAGACTTGACTGAGTGCCAGGACAGTTCACATCAGCAGCACCGTGGCCTTGGCAGGTATAACCCAACACCTGGGGCTGGGCAGGAATAACCCAACACCTGCTGGGGGCTCACAAACCCTTTTCCCATGTACAGCCTCAGGTGTTTCATTCCCCTCTGAGACCAATTGCATTGGAAGACAGAAATCTGGAGAGAAAGGAGTTCCTGTTGCTGGGGATGTTCCTTTTTTCCCCAGAGAAGGCTCCAACCTCCCAGTGGAGCTTTGGGTAGGGAGTAGCTCTTAAATCTGACAGAGCAGCTCCCAAGCCCCAAGGAACAAGCTCAGGCATTCCAACCTGGGATGGGCTCTCTGCTGCCTGTCCTACACCCAACTCTCACCAGCGGTAGCCTGGAAGGCTCTTCCCAAACACAGAGTCATGAGGACAGGCAGAACCTCTTGCCTTACATTGTTAAAAAGCAGCATCTCCTGCTCCTCCCACAAGCTTTTTTCATTTATGGGGTGAGGATGCCAGGCTTCTGGTATTTGCACTCTTCATTCTCAGGTACCAGCTACAGGTGTGGACTGAATGGGAACACATTTGGTTTTAGGAGGGACCCAACTCGTGGCATGGGCAGAAAGAATCTCAGCATTATCTTCTCAAAAGTGAGACAATCACCACTGCCTTCAGTGGGGTTTTGGGGGATTAGTTGGTGGTGTGTGGAGAGCTGGAGCAGGAACAGGGTTGTTTTTTTAAGATGCATTTGAACAACAAAGCTTCCAATTTAGTGCTGAAATAGTGGAATTAGGGGCAGGTCTGTGAAGTGCCATGTGCCACAGCCTGCATGGAGCTCCTCTGAGGTTACAGAGCAGTGGGGAGGGATCAGGTCACACAAGAATCACTTCCACTGGACTATGCTTTCAAAATGCTTATTTTGAGAGTGTACTTTGGAGGCAGAAAACAAGTTATTTTAGTTATAGATAATGAAACTTAACCATCCTGTCATTTCCAGCTTTGTGAAGCAGGAAGCTTTGGCAGTGATGATATTCCAGCAGGCACAACCACTGCTGTCTTCAGCCTGGGGCTCCAGGAAGAAGACAGGAGTCCTCCATGTGACAAAGTGACAGCAGGTTTTACTACACACCCTAAAGAAATCCAGAAATGCCTGCAAAACACGCAGCTGCAGGAAGGCAGGGGGTACTCACAGCATTGGTGGGTTTTTTAGATCTGACTTTGGATTTGTCCTTTTCTGACTCCCCAGAAAGCTCTTTCTTCTCAGGGAGTTTCACCACACTGCGTATTTCCTTGTCTGGGCAAAGGAAAAAAAAAAGAGAGTACTGCAAAATGTTTCAATGCTTAGCATTCTTTGCTATTATTTGTTTTATTAATTGCTTGTTAGACTGTATCATACCAAGGTATTTGATGAATTGTTATCCCCCCTACACTTGTTTCAGGCAGTGTAGGGCAAGTCCTGAACTCCTGCAATGCCTCTAGAAGCCAGTGTTATCCAAAAATCCCAGCACACAACACGAGCAAGCACTGGCTATAACAGCCCACAGTTTTTCAGTACTTTATATGCCATTTCAATTAATTTAATTGAATTATGAGCAGGTTTATCAGCTAAGGTTTTCTTTCCATCTGGTGTTAAAGAATGTTGTCAAGAGCTTTTTCCTTCTGCTCTTGGGGGAGGGAGGCTAGTGCTTAGAGACTCCTTGAAGAAAAAAAATTCAAATTACAAAACACCATAATCTAAACAAATTATTGAAAAAAAGGATTCTGAAGGAACAAATGAGACTGACAGATTGCTCAGGTAATTTCAATTATTGAGTAGTTGTAAATGGTTCCTGTACTTATTTGGCTAAATTATTTCTCAACAAGCTTATTCTTCTGATTGATGGCATTAATATTGTTTCTCAGTCTCAAATAATTATTTCTTAAGGAGAGAATAGACTCAGGACTGCTGACAGCAATTTAATCATATTATGGGAACTTTATCATTAAGCTCAAAACAGACTACCTTTTGCTTTCATGAGTTAAATTTCTTGATTTCAAGTCCAAATTCCTTCCTAAAAGTGTCTGATATCTGATACATTCTTAAAAGAGTTTCTTCTGTTTAAAGATTATGGACTGATGTTATGTAAAATACAAAACAAAAACATTGCTCCAATCTCATTTCCAATTGTTCCAGAAGAGATAACCACATTTGAAAAAGTGTTAAGTCTTTTTCAAATGAAAATACCAATCTTCAAGAAAACTCAACCACTTACAAAAAAAAAAACCAAAAAAAACCCAAAAAAAACCCAGAAATACTTAAAACCCATAAAAGAACTTTTTATCAAAAAAGATCCCATTTTAAAATTAACTGAACATTGGGGTTTTTTTATAAAATACTTTGAATAGTTCCAAATGCTGATTTTAGCTCTGGTCTTAAAACACATTTGTGCAAAGTTAACAGAAACTGCATTTATGCTGTGTTTCACTCACCACCTTCACTCTTTGGAGGGGCGCAGCCCATTCTGCGTCTCAGATTGTGAGTTCTGGCTTCTGGAGGATCAGTCTCAGTTTTCACATTGGTTGCCTTTAAAAAGGGAAAAACAAAAACAAGGGAAAACGGCTCAGTAACGTCCTTAGCTGGAAGACTCTGGTTTGCCACTTGTGTTTGGGAAGATGCTCACTGCCAGCTGATCTAGCTGCTTGCCCAAGCACAGGGAGATGAGTTTGGAATCTCCAGCTGGCTGTGGGAAAGGCTGGCTCTGTGAGTCCCAACTAAATGTTTCCTAAAGTCCCTTCCAATGCAAACCATTTAATGATTCCTTGGTGTAAGACACAAACCTCACTGAGGTTCCACGAGGGCCTGAGACTTGTAACCCGCCTCATTCCAGGAAAAAGGCAGACAGGTGAGAGTCAGAGAGACACTCCAAGGACTTCAATTAAACTCAGAACCATTTGATACTTACAAACCACTAAATCTAAACAGACACCTGGAGTTCTGAAATACTTGTCTTCAATTATCTACAAGTAGTTCAGAGAGAAATGCAGGGAACAACATGGAAGATTTGAAAGCAAATCCTCCAAAATGTCCATACCAATAAGGATACCAGGATTCAGGTTTGCTTTCAGTGAGACTCATTAAGAACCAAAGAACAAGGAACTCAGTGCTTTCACAGATTTTCTTGTACTCCTGAGGAGCAGAATATGCTCCAGTCTCCAAAGCAGGGACCTTTGTTGGTACATCTTGGAACTTTCAACACAGAATAATGCTCTTCCATTTAATTCTTACATTTCTTCCCTGAAATTTCGAGATGGTGGGAGAACAATTCTCAAATCCCTCAGTCTTACAAGAGGTTTCTCCAATACTCTATGTTTTAAGGAAATGAGGTCATGCAACAAGTCAGTCACTCTCAGCCACTCTCTGAAGCTCAGAAAATGGGATGTGTGGATCAGGTCTAAGGCAGGACTGGACACAGCCCCATGTACTCCAAGGGGTGGGAACTGTTGTTCAGTCGAGGGTTTTTTGGTTGTTTGATTTTGATTTTTACAGAGCTGGTTTTAACATTATTTCCTAATCACTTATCATGTTCTCTTTGCCCAAATGTCTCCATCACACCACGCAGAGGTCCCACTGCTTAGGATAGGCACCAACAGAAGTTGTTATTTGTGTGCAGCAGTTCTGCCTCAGGGCCAGCCTGCCCTGAACCTCAAGTGCAGGGACAAACACCCAGTTTCTGCATCTTCAGCTCCTCTGAGCGGGGCCTTTTGTGCTTCGGCTGATACTGATCTTCACAAGAGCAGCTCTTGGTCTGGCCTGAGCTTTTATCACATCAGGTCATCTCACTTTCACCTCCCCTGCACTGTTGTGGTCTTTCACACTAAACTGTTCTACATCAAGCACCTAAAGCCTTTGCATTTCAAAACCAGCCTAGACAGTCATTGCCCTTTTCCTTTCTCATTATGAACATTTTCTCCTGACTGTTTATTCACCAGGTAGGAAAGGGCAAAGTAAAACTGTGTGTGCCTCACAACTGCAAACTAACGCTTATCCTACAGACCACAATAACTTACAGTACTTCCCTGAGGTTCACTTCCTCTAAATGTTTATGGTCAGCCTTTGAAAAGCAAGAAACATCAAACTGGCAAACATGAGAATGAATTTAAAACTCACAATTTAAGACATTGACAAATGTGCATCTCATCAGAGCAAAAAACTGAGATGTGAACTAACCAGGTCAGTGTGAATGCGAATTGCTTGGAGCTTCAATGTTGACTAAAATGGATTTAATCACGTTCTCTGACTGCATTGACATGGAACAGCAAAATTCACATTAACAAATCTTAACTTTGCGAAATTGCTGTCTTAAAACACTACAGCTCCTGGCTAAGCCAGCCAGTCTGTGTTGCTCAATTCAGCCTTAGTGCTCTGTGTTCCAGTTATGTTCTTAATTACAGAGTTTCTTTCCACAAAAATGAGGCACACAACATCAGTGGTGCTTGGGGCAAGAGCTGAGAGGGCAGCCTTGTCTTTTGGCTTAGGATGTGCTGTTGGTTTCTTCCAAAATGACAAAAAAGTGCTCTCTCTGTCATTGCCATCTGACACCACTGCCAGAGAAACAGCTGGAATTTTAGTGTATATTTGTCCTGCTGTCAATTCTTAAGGGATCCATGAGAACAATTATCCTTCAACCACAGGCAGACACTTCAAATGGAAAGTTTCAGCCCAAACTATTGAAGTTTGCTCAGAATTATAAATCCACTTGTAACCAGGTATTTGAGTGGAAAAGCTTTAGAAACCCTTAATTGTAACTCATTAACCAAGCATAATTACAGGCAGAATTTGCAACAGCTAAGCTGTATTATTATTACTAATAAAGACCAAGACCAGAACAATGGGAGTTAATAAGAGTCTGAAACAAGCTGTGACCTTCCTAACTCATGATGTCACCACTAATCAGACCCTCTCCTGGGAATATCCTTCCCTACTCTTCATCTGCTCAAACAAAAGAAATAGGAACTCTCTGGAGATAGGATCATCAGGCTGGAAAGGCTGGAGCCAAAGCATTGCTGTTTTCCAGCAACAAAGGAGACACATGATCTCCTAAAATATGTCTTCACAGAAGATACTGAGATATAACCAATACATTTCATGCTTATCCAAATAAACATTGCTTCTTAGAGACATGTAAGATCACACAAAACCACACTGACTTGATGGTATACATTTTTTCCTTATATTGCAAGGGTAAATTAACACAAATTGATAGAACTCAAGAGTGAAAAATGAATTACAACAATGCTAACTAATGTTATAACCAAAATCCTCTCCGCTCTAATAGCTGGCTTAAACTCATGAGAGATGTACAGAAACCTTCTGGTACATTTAGAGAAAAAGGAGGAGGAACAAGAGATCAAAGCTGCTTAATTTCCAGGATTTGTCACCTGTATTTTAATCTAAGAGTCCCACAGTATCTACATCATGCTGAAAGCATAACGTACACCCTCACCAACAGTCTCCACAGCAGAGCCTCCCAGAACCCCAAACCTCAGTAACACACTTGGTAAAGTATCAGACTATTCTTACCCTTTATTTACGATTCTGCATTTATAAATGTCTGGGTAGCCCTGACACAGTGAAGCAGCTGTTCCTAGGCGCACACACACACAGAGTGAGCTGCTCAGGGTGCCCTGCTGCCCCCCAGCTCACCTCGGGCGTCAGGCGCTTGGCGCGCCGGGCGGGCGGGCAGCTCTCCGACGGCGGCACCGACTGCCGCTGCGGGATGTCGTGGGGCTTGTACTCCTTGTCCTTCGTGTCACTGCTCAGATCTGGCTTCTGCAAGCACTAAAGAGATAATTTGATTACTTCATTTCTGCCTCTCCTTGCAATACAAACCATGTAGAACAATTTCCTGGCTCATGGAAAGAAGATAGACAGGGCCCTAATAATTCCTGTGCTGAGTTAATAAACAGCATGTATGACAATGGTAACATTACTTATCTGAACAATGCACAATATCACTTTTTCTCATCAGTTTAACGGCTGCAATAAGGTCCATAATAATGGACCTTAAATAAAGCTGAAGTCATCCTTTAAGTGTTAATGAGCACCAAACATTTTTCTGTGTGGAATACCAAACCCAACTCTTCTGGCAAATGGGGCCTTTGCAGACTGGGTCACCAGCACTCTGGAACTGCTGAAGTGTCCTAAGGTTGAGTGGCTATGATGCCAACATACAGAGCAATATAAAAGTAAATTACAACCTATCAAACATCCCTGTCCTAACAGAAATACAGCTCTGTACTACGCACATTGCAGGAGCTCCCTTCTTTCCATATTTTGGAGAGGACAACTGCTGCTTGAATTAAGGGCAGAAGGGAAAAGATGCAAGAACAGTTTTAGTTCTTTCAAGCTGCTGAAAGAACACACTTAATTGCTGAAAACTGTGCATACCTCTGGCAAGAAACAGAATAATTAATGACAATTCCCCATTTGTCAAGCCACACAACACTCAGTAACTGCAGACAAAATGTAACAGTTTTTAATGAGCAAACAACAAATCCTACAGACAGAAAAGAAATCTCATGTTGCCAGGAAGTAATTCATTAAATTGCTGGATCCACATTTCCCCAGTTCAGTTAGTCTGTTCCCATCACAAGCATTTTCTCAGCAAGAGAGAGCAGTAAAGGACAGAGAACTGCTGCAGTGGTGTGAGGATGATGATGCTCTATAGACAGCACAGAAAACAGACTTTCAGAAACAATTGACAGCCAGAAGCGTGGAGGGAAAAGGAGGAAAAAGTGTTATTTTAGAAGTGAAGTCTATGCTAAAAATTATGTATTTAACAAAAAATCAGTATCAGTCAAGGGCAGCAGGATTAACCATCACCCACAGACAGCCCATGATAGTGACCAAAGAAACCTTCAGAACTGCTGTTTGTTTCAGACTGCCTCCAGTCTTAGACTATGTAAACTCTAGATTTATATTCTGAAAGAAAATGGTTGACTTAATTTCAGCATTAAATGCACAGTATCACTCAACTTTGCAGCTCATGCACACAACCAGTGAGTCCTGGCTGATGCTCAAAGGTTGTTCTGGAGCCCCAGAGCACTGCAGCTGCCTCTTCACTAGAGCCTGGTCCCTTAAAGCTCCCACTGGACCCAGAATCACAGGATCACAGAAGGGTTTGGGTTGGAAGGGACCTTAAAAATCACCTTGTCCCATGGGCAGGGACACGTTCCACTAGCCGAGGCTGACACTCATCCAGCCTGGCCTTAAAAGTTTCCATGAATGAGGCATCTACCAAAGACAAAAGAAGATGATGTGACATCAACATTAGTGGAAGATAACAAAAAATAACAATTTCTCAGAACAGAAAATGGACAAACAGAAAGAGCAAATGAGCGGGAAAAAGTTGAAAATGAGAGAACGGAAAAGAACTTCTATAAAATCTGGATCCTTGAATAATTTCCTCATGTGAAAACCAAAATTACCAGAAAAAAAAAAAGAGTTTCTACTGCTTCTGATAATAGAGTACATATGGTCCTTGAAAACAAAGATCGAGAAGGCAAATAGCTTTTCCTATACAAAAGTGTAAGAAAACCTTGAAAACCAACAGATTGTGCCTCACTTCAGTGCAGTGCCCAAACAAGCCCAAAACAAAAAAAGCCCCAAAACAATCCCCAAAAAATCAAATGAAAAAAAAATCCAAACTCCAGAAAAAAAAAAAAAAAACCAAACCAAAAAAAACCCCAATCAAAAAAAGCCAACAAAAAACTCACCCCCAAAACCCCCAAACAATCAAAAAAACCCCAAAAAAACCAAATAAAAAAAACCAAACCCCACAAAAAAAAGAGCGCTCACTGTTCCTTGAAAAACACCAGAAGACATTTCCTAAATAATGATCTTTCACCACCTATTTAAGCACAAACATTTCCCAGTGTCTCTCGGACCCGAGGCAAAGGCAGTGGTATGGAATGGCTGTCAATTCCCAATATCAGCTGTACCAAGACAACACCTAGAATTGTTAAGTTCTCATCCTTAGAACTCCTCTGTACCTCCTTTACTCCCACACTGATGATCAACTGTCTCCAACCAAGGACACAGCTGCCATCTCTCCAGTCCTTCCCTTTTCCCAGCCAGGCTTTGGTGACGTTGTGCTTCTATCAACCACTCCCCAGAAGCTCATCCCACACACTCTGACCATGATCTCCTTATATTCCAACAAGACAGTTGCACACCTGATCCTTGAACCCTCAGCAGTGACAGAGAGCAAGTTAAAACCCCTCAGCTGAAGCCACAAAGGAGCAGCTCCTTTAGCAGACAAAGGACAATGCAGGAATTGTCACAAGGCCTTCAGGAAGTTGAAAGATTGGTGGGGGGAAGGGATACAAATAATCTCCTCCAGGTTTGGACATTTATTAGTAGTAAATAAATTGGTAGTAATTTACACAAAAGCCAATCAGTCAGGCTCCCTGTACCTGCAGAACACAACTGGTTTACCCCTGCTACACATCCATGGAGGGTAAACCCCACCAAGCTCCAGAGATGCTAATTGTTCTCCAGGAACAACAAAGGTGCCAGAGAAACGTCTTACAGTGAAACTTCTTTATCAGAGGTACACACATATAAATCTTTGGAAATATGAATCTCACTAAAGCCACTAAAGCCTTAGTTTGGAAAAATGATCAGATGCACAATTACTGAGTCAGCTGGATTCACTGAAAAACAGAAGACCACCTTGAGGCCCCCAAAATGTAGCTACACTTTAAATCATGAAACAACTGGGCAATGCACCACAGAAGATGCACTGACAGAAGATTCTGGACACCTCAGTTCATGTGGACACCTTTCCCTCTAGGTATCCAGTGTGACTCTCTGGGATGACACACAGTTACTACAGCTGGGAATGAGAGGTACAGGTGGCAGGAAGCAGTACCAACAGGTTCACTGCAGCTACTCTGGAGACACCCAAGGCTTGTGTAGTCCAATTTCAAAATAAGAGGAAAATAAATACTCCCCGTGGAGAGCTGCTTTGGGTATTAGAAACTGGCTGGTTTAAGGAATTTTTGCTGTTGGACTGAACGTGAGCTTTAATGAAAACATGCTATTCCGGTCTATTCCCCTCTGAACAGCTCCAGAGAGTTTCATTATTTCAGCATGTAGATAGAAATATCTCCAGCTGGAATATCAGTCAAAATAACTCCTGAAGTCAGTTTAACATATATTGAAGCCACACAAACAGATAATGCTATACACAGATCTAGATGAGATAAAAGTTATGGCACAGTCATTAGTGGAAACTACATAATTTCATGTTTTTGGCTTTTGCAGGAAAGAAGGCAATCACTATTTCAAGTATTACCAAATAAAGAAAAAAAAAAAAAAAAAAAAAAAAAAAAGAAAAATAAAAAGACTCAGTGAATACAAGCAGTAATCTTGTCTGGATGATCACCAGAGTGTGTGAAGAGCTTCTCTCAACAGGCTGTTGAAGGAGGAAGCACATCTCCAACTGACAGCTGTCACATTGAACAGCCACAGCTCCAAAAACACAGTTCAGGTGCTTAGATTACCAGGAAAACACTGAACAGACACACAGTAACAGACACCTACACAAGAAGCATCTGGGTAAGCACCACTTAATAAGAACATGTGAAAAGAAGCCAAAAAGAATGTCATTTGAGATGATACTCAAAAAACGTATTGTAAAACAAACTCACTTGAAAGACAACACTGTCAGGAAAAAAAAAATCAAATTAGAGTGAAAAGTGAGCTAAACCCAACTTATTTCTGTGAATTCTCTCAGGTCATTAAAAAATCAGTGTCTGCCACATATAGGAGGGGAATACTTTAACTGCCTGGGGAGGGGAGGAGCTAAAAAAGAAGTCAACCTTACATGCTTCACTTGTCTAGAACTGCCTCCACATTGGTTTGGACAGATGTCAAGTGCTCATTGCAAGACAGAGCTTGAAAAGTCATCTAAAATGAAGCATTTTTGGATGACTTAAAAAGTCATCTAAAATGAACCTCATCTAAGGAGGTTTTTCCTCTTCTAAAAGAGTTTAATACCGAGCAAACCATGAAGTGAGTATTAACTGTGTGACAGACTCTCTCAGGAAATTTCCATTCCCAGGACACTATGGTAGCATATTCACAGTTTTACAATTTAAATTAGATCTTTCCCTGTGTAATGGCACCTCAAAAATATGGCAGCAAAGACAGGTGTAACAAACACACAAGCTCAATAAAAACCCAAAAAGAAATCAAGGTTTTCAGACCTAATACAAATGCCAAGTTTTCAATTCAAAGCCTTTAGAAAATGGTGCTGCTTTCCATTACTTAACATGAATGTTTGAGGGAAGCCAAAATATTTTTGATCCAGCAGTTTCCTTAGCATGAAGACTTTTATCTTCAACTCTATTTTGTTCTTATCCTGTTTGCAAAAGACCCCTTCAGCAGAATTTAGCTGTTCTTCACTGAGAAGCGATTGTCACTACCTAAATAAAAAGTCTAATTCTAACCTCTCTGGACTTACATCAAATGCCTTCCTCATTTTGGTAGCTTTGTGTAAAGGCCTGTGCTGATTTCTGTACAAAGAGATATTGCTTGTAACAGGATTAGGGCATTTATTGCTTAAAAAAGGTCAGCACTCCTGTCTTTGAAAGATCATCACGGAAAGAGCATTTCAAAGAAATAAAAATGGATGTTGGCAACTGCAACCAATTTTGGTTTTCCAAATAAATGACTGCTGCTCTAAAAGATCAGACCTATTCCTCATTAGAGATTATGTGGCCTCCACTCTCAATCAACCCTGAATTTTGGTTTAATGGCCAAATCAAAGATTGATGACTAGGAAGGATGAAGATTTAAGCTTGAAAAATATCCCACATCACACTGTTAACATCACTACAGCAGCCAGGAAGTTTTCTGCAACTTGTCCCCCTTAGTGAACGTGCCACAACACTGCCATGGCTTGGCACAGTCCCTCAGTCACTCTAGGCATGTGCCCACTCATCTGCACTTGTAGCAGAGAGATGGACCTGGAATGTTCCATGAATGTAGCAGTACTTGGCCTTACAGAAATCATTACAGGAACATCCCTAATCATGAGGCTTCGGTGAACTGCAGAGAGAAAATACCAACAGATACTGTTGGAAGCAGGAGTCAGAGGTTACCTGGGAGGACTAATGCTAAAAACTTCACTTCTAATGAAAAGTTTGCCCATGGCTTTCTGAACTGCTGAGCACGGCATTTGGTCACCTACATGACACCAGGCACAAATGCAGCTTCACAAACATTCCAGAAACCAAAAGAACCCTCCCAGACTGGCTGCTACATTAACTGAGCAGCTGGTTTCAGCACAGCTTACCAAGAGACTCGCCCCTGACTGGAACAAGTTGTAGGGGTAGAGAATTCGCTCATAGTGCGCGCGGATGTGCGAGCCCACGGCTTTGCCAGGAGCAAAGCCCATCCTCGTGGCTATTTTGGTCCATTTTCTCTCCTTGCAAACAACATCAAATCCTCCTTGTTCTGCAACTAGCTAAAAAGTGAAAATAAAATGGTCACATATTTAATGGTAAAACTACCAGTGTTCAAGGAAAAATGCAAGACAATATCCCAATTGACATTTTATACCACAAAAATATAGATTTAAAAACCACACACGACATCCAAGTTGTTTTAAGGCAGCAACTGGAATATGTTACATATAACCTATTCAGGAATTACAAATCTGCTGAATTACTTTACAAAGAAGTCAGCACCTGTGTTCCGTGTGCAGTCACTCAGCCTACTCTGAGAACTTATTTGGCTGCAATTTGTCACTTTGTATCTCAACACAACTTTCTAGCGCAGGACACTCAGTTCTTTTCACTGAAACAAGTGCTATAAAATAAGCTCAAAAATTCCTAATAAAAACTGCCCTAAACATAAAAAAAAAAAAAAAAAAAAGAGAACATATCTTATTGGAGAATCCCATCTCTTACTATCAGTATACATGAACTTCTTTACAAGTTTAACAAGTTTCATCCTAAAAGTAATTTGATTTTTTTTTCTTCCATATTTCTAATGGAAAATTTTTTTCTCTTACTTTTGTCATTGTTCAGGAACTTTCTCCAATTAAGCCTAAGTTTATTCTTGATCAGTATACCCAAGCTCAGGTTTAGAGAAGAGTGTAAATTTCTGTGAGCTCCTAGCTCACAGAAAAACTTCCATGATAATGCATTACTTACCATCTTTTCCCTGATAATGTATTCTTACTCTTACTGTCCCATTAGCTATGTTATCTTAAACAAAGGAATGCTTTTTTCAGCTTAGATATATCCCAAAACCTCCCCTGACCTGCTGTGATACCATCCCAGGAATTGAGGTAATACAGAAGCTCTTGTTTTTCCACAATGGTCTTACTCTGTTAAGCTGAAATAAATCCAAGATCTTCCTCTCCACATGTGGAATTTTCAGTGTGCATCCTTGAAGCTCCCAAAACTTTGCAATCTGGTCCAGAAAATTCAGCTTTACACGAGTTTGGGCCTGAAACCAACCAACCAAACAAGTGAACTGCATGCTAAAAGAAGATGTAGGTTTTGTATAAGGTTTACAGCACTGCAGCTGGAGCTGCTTGCCCAGCTTTGCCCTCTGCAAGAGTCATTTTGCATTTTTCCCCTCTCATCATTTGAAGAAAAGTAAATGCCATGCAGATACCATTGATGGTAACTGTATCTTTCCTCCAGTCACTTTTTGTTACCTTTTACTGCACTCAGAAAAGTACTTTGGGAGAGAACAGCCAAACAGCAAGTTATTACTGCTAAAAACCCCCTAAACCAGCTGCATTGTCAGGATTTATTGCATTTACTACGTTAATCATTGCAATAGTTTATTACTATTTGGTTTATTTGCAATAAGCCAAAAAAATAAATCAGTATTTTTTTAGAAAAATTTTTGAAGTTTTTTTCTGTTATCCCTTCTCACTCACAATTGTATTTTTTTCACTTTCAAGGATACAAATGTGTCAGGGGAGGGAAATTCTGGCTGGTTGCACAGCAATTACCACAGTTAGATCACTGCACTGCTGCTATGTAAGAGCAGTAACTTAAATTTTGACATATTTTCTTTTCAGCACATTTTCTAATCTTAAGGTAAAAACTGGCCACACCTGTACAGATTAGCTTGTCTGCAAACTCCAGGGAGCTCTGAACAGCTTGTGGTCACACAAATCATCCCTGAGCATTCCAAGCCAGCATGTGAGCCCTTCCCCAGCACTTCACACAACCACGTCAGGGCTTTAAAAACCAAGAATCTGGAGAATAATCAGGCATAGAGTCACCATCATCCCAAATGGTACCAGCACTGAGCCAACCAGGCCTCCTCACACTCCCCTTTAGTGTCAATTCATTGAAGCAGTGAATGAAAGTGCTTGCGAATAGCAAATTTCCACAAACTGAATCCAGATTTTGCAATTGTTTCTTCCAAAAGGCTGGCTATTTTTAAAGCACTCCAAATGTTTCATCTCTTTTCCTTTTGAAAGATGCTGTATGAGTACAAAATACAGATGCAGATCTATAGTCCTGGACAGCTTAACTACTTAGAAGCACCTGTGTGGAAAAGGCCTAAATTATGTTCCTTTAATGAGCATTAAAATTACTTTTATGCCTGGAATGTTTCTAATCAGGTTCTGAAACAGATGAATTTCCATGCTAATTAAAAATTGCTGTTTGTGGTCCAAAGTGCTGTCAGCTCATGGCCAACTCTGGCAAACATCACCTCCCAAAAACACATAGACACATTTGGGTGCAGAAGTACTGCTCAGCTTTCCGGTTTACCTCCAATTCATTGAGCCTCTGGATCCTCGGTGTGAAGTGAAGCTTGTCAACATCGCACGCGAATGGAGGCTGCCAGTCCTGGAAAACAGAAAGGTTCCATCAAAAGATCAGGAAAAGGAAAGAAGTTTCTGCGACAGTCAAAGACAGCCAGGGGAGCCTGAAGCAGGAAGAGGCCCCTGTGGCCTCCAGAGCCTCCTCAGCCCCACCAGAAGATGGAAGTTGGTGTGGAGGGGGCTCGGTGGTCACAGCCCGACCTGTCAGGGAGGCAGGGCTGCACTGACACCCAAATCCCCTCACCGGGAACAAGTCTGGAGAGCAGCAATGGTGAGATACGCTCAGTGAGTGCCATTGTCTACCCCTTAGAACACTTCACTGTGCCTCAAAACCAGAAAAGGGAACCACAAAATCAATTGCATTTTGGAACTGAAGACCTGTCCTGCATTCTAAGCCTCCACACAATCATGGAATCATTAAGGCTGGAAAAGCCCTTTAAGATCATTGAGTCCAACTTTTAACCCACCACCACGATCACCACTAACCCATGTCCCCAGGTGCCACATCCACACATTTTTTTGAACACTTCCAGGGATGGTGACTCCACCGCTGCCCTGGGCAATCTGTGCCAATGCTTGACAATTTCCTTGGCTGCAAACATTCAGGAAGAGCTGGAATATGACCAATTTAAGAAAAGATTATTATTACTTTGATAAAGTACCTGCAACTAAAGTGTTATTTATAAACACAACTATAAAGCTGTTTTATCTTTTAGATCTCTCACATCTACTGCACATGCTTGGTTTGGCAATACAAAACTCCACAAAACCAAATCAGATTTGATTTAAACTTGACAGAAATTTATTACATATAAAGTTATCTTATTATCACTAATTACAGAATGAAGATAATGCACAAATGAGCTACTGACAGTGGAGTAAGACAGAGCTTTGCTTCAGGAAAACTAAAACCTTTCTTCAGCATTCTTCAGCATCAGGTGACTGAGGCAACTGAAGTAAGACCAGCATCATAAACACAGTATTTTTTATTGTAGATTCACAGAGAACATGAAAACTGGAGTTAAAACTAATCATGATTTCCAAAGCAATTATCTGACAAACAAACAAGGAGCAAGATTCACCAAGAGTGTGGAAAAGCTGAAGAGCAAAGGGGGCCACCAATCCATACATTTTACCAAGCTTGCATTGATTCATCCGGACCTCAAAATAGAAGTTTTCTGATCCTGCAAGGCACTTGCAGCACATCACAACTTGAAAACGCCAATTGAAATTAACATTTGAATTGGAAATTAGACAATGGTAGGGGTTCAAGATGATAAACTATCCAGAAAATACTCAATCCTTGACCAGTGGGACACATTTCTCCTGCTTTTAACAACATTTTCACATTTTCCTGCTTTTAAGCACAAGACTGCCTGGTGCCCAAAGACATGTTCTTGAGAAACTCGATAACACTAATACTAACTCTTCTTTGACTGCCTATTCTCTATGCCAGAAAACCAAATCCAATGAAACCACCAAGTCTGAGGAAGAGAACTGACATTCTTTTCTAATATCCTGTTGTCTGATGAGTCCTTTAGGGCCCTCAAGCTGTAAGATGAGAAGTACAACTGGGAAAGATTTGAAGTATTGTACTTCAATAGGACAGATCTGACTCTCAAGCTGAACCAACTGGTTACATCATGAGTCACAACTCTGGAGTCTGCTCGGTACCAAAGACAGGGAGACAGGAGACAGGCATTGAGACCAGGAGGAGACACAGTGGCAATGACACACAGGACCCTTGAGGCACTGGGGACTGAATTAAACTGCCCAAGGGAGAACTGTAGGGAGCTTTGCTTAGGCTGAGAATAAATGAAACCAAGAGGGCCGTGCTGCCTCTGGCTTTGCTAAGCAGTATGCCAAGGCTGTCCCCAGGTGGACTGTACATTACCCCAAACCAGACCCTCTAACAAGGCTCTGCAGGGGACAAGAACCAGGAATAAGATGAACAGGGGCAAGAATTCAGCTCACGTAGGCAATGATACCACCTCTGAAACTGTCACCAGTCTAGGCTGCACTTCAGGGCCATCACCTGCAGTTACTGCACTGGCAACATGTCAGGGAAGCCAAGGAAGGGAGGGCACAGCACAGGAGACTTCTGGTTGGGCCACATGTCTGCTAGCACAGGCTGCTGCTCTGGGCAGAGCCCAGAGGAAAGCCTGGATGCCACTAGGCACAATAGGAGAACAGGATCTACCTGCTCCTACAGGCTCTGGCTCATGCTCAGACTAAAGAAATCCAGTTCCAAGGGTGCCTAGGGCACACACAGACCCAATCCATGTCAGACAGCACAGAGCAGGCTAGTCCCCTCTGCTTATGGAAGCAAATGAGGAAGTTTATGTGTATGATCTTACAGAAACATCTCATTCACAGCCTGGCACCCGAAACATCCTGCTCCAGAATTAGTTTATTATCTCCATGATCTCCATGTGTCAATTTATTACTGACTGACGCATGTTTGGGGACAGTCTTTCCTGTTTGGCCAAAGACACTGGCTCTGGCAAAGCACCAGTCACCTACTGCGTTGGAAGAGCAACATCACTCCAGACAACACAAGCTGCCACAACAGGCATTTCCTGCACCCGCAGTTTTGAAGTTTACCAATGACTGAATGACCAACGCACACACCAAGACGCCCTGATGGCACGTCAGCTGTTTCTCAAAGACAAGCTTTGGGAACTCCATTTATTCAACAGCAGTTTCAGAAGGTGACTTTTCAGCCTATCAGGCAGATGGGTTCATCAGCCAGAATTGGACATTTAACAGACTTAAAAGTGTTTCATTTTTAGCAAGGAGAAAGTAATTGCAAGAGCTTCTGCTGGGTGATGGTAAATTGGCTTAATGAGAGGCAACACCGGATTGACTCCAGCTTATGAGGTTTTTAAGCAGGTACCATAGAATATGCTGAGTTGCAAGGGACCACCAAGGCCATCAGCATCATCACATCCAATTCCTGACCCTGCACAGACACCCCAACAATCCCACCCAGTGTCTGGGAGCAAGGTCCAAACACTCAGACAGGCTCGGAGCTGTGCCCGTTTCCTGGGGAGCCTGCTCAGTGCCCCAGCACCCTCTGGGGGAAGAACCTTTTCCTAACATCCAACCTAAATGTCTCCCAGCTCAGCTCCAGCCACTCCCTTGAGTCCTGTCACTCGTCATGAGAGGGAATAGATCAGTACCTGTCCCTCTGCTGCCCCTCACGAGGACGTTGAAGACCCCAGTGAGGTCTTCCCTCAGTCTCCTCTAGGCTGAACAAACCAAGTGACCTCAGCTGCCCCTCATGAGGCTTCCCCCTGCAGACCCTTCACCATTCTCATGGCCCTCCTTAGGATGCTCACCAGTGGCTTAATGTCTTTTTTATATTGTGGTGCTCAAAACTGCACCAAGGACTTGAGGTAAGGCCAAGTAGTGCAGGTAGAGCTGAGGGAAAGAATGCCATACATAATACATCACATCAGATTATTATAAAACCACTCCCGGCTTTACAAACGCACTACAGCATGACCCACTGAACACAAAGTGTAGCAGATGACACTGCTGCAGACCCACAGCCATTCACCATCTGGAGAAATAACAGCAGGTATAGCAGACAGTCCATCCTGACTGTCACCGAGTCATTTAAAGTCACAACAAGTTTATTTTGGAGCATCCAAACTACTCAAAGTTGATATAACCAATAAGGCTAATATTTACCTTTCTCTATTCCACAGTACGGTAAGTTCCTCAAGTCCTAAACAAGATACTTTCAACCCTTCTTCAGTAAGTGTATTATTTACTCAACAAAAATCTTGGACACATTTTGAAGCACAAGATACCAAGCCAAATGTGATGCTCACTTGCAGGCCCATGAAAAGACATTTCTGTGAGACAGAAATGCCTTTGTGCACTTGGAAAGGCAGCAGCACCACGAGAGGGAGCTTTATTGTGCAGGATTCACTTGCCAAGCTGCTGAGCCACATGAGCAGCTTTGCTGGGGAAGAGACCAATCCCCACCCCCAACTCTCCAGGCCCTCTTCCCTAAAGCTCATGCCTGGCAATCAGTAAGACTTGCCCTCTCCATCCAGCTCCTCAAAGGAACTAGTCTGAATTTTCCTGTTTAACAAAATGAGTAAAAAAAGTGTAACAAGTTCAGTTTGAAGTGTCTTCCAACAGCCATGCTGAGCATTAAGGTTAAGTATATAGAGAGAGCAAGAAAACATCCATTTCCTAAAAAAAATCAGGAGTTCTTACTCCACCAGGACTCTACATCTGAAATTACTCAATTGTGTTCTCTTGTCAATCCCTGGCTGTTATAAGCCTACAAGTGACAAATAAAATCCTGTGCCCATCTTAGCCTGCAATTGTTATAAACCTGTCATCAAATCCAGGCAAAAATGAGATTGACTTCAAAATTCCAAACTCTTCTATAAACTTGAGGGACAAATCCAGCCATCAGAAGGCACGCTCTAAGGATCACATTAATATTTCAAGCAGTAATGTGAACTACAAATGGTCAGCAGAATTATTTCTGTGATTTCCATATTCCAGCTCCCAACTGAGCTGTTCCAGGGATGTCAGGCTTCAGAGCACAGCATTTCAGCTGGCAAACCTGCACCTCACCCAAACTCACTAATTAAAATTTAACCACCCCTATGAATTCAAGTGAACAAGAAATTAGCACTGTCCCTGCTAAGCTGTTCTACAAGTTAGTTGGCTTCAGCTTTTCTCCTTTCCTTATCCTCACGTCCTTTATAACCAAATCCCTTGTCTGCTAGCTGCCAAAGCAGCTATCCCCGAATCCTTCCCAGAAGAAATGTTTCAAGACATTTTTCAATAAACAAATACCTTTTTTCCTTCTCTTTACAGAACCAGCTTTCCAGTCCTGCAAATAAAAGGGTTTTTTTTCCTTGGGCTTTTTTCTGAAGTCTCTTATATTTTTTCAACATCTTTTGAAAACTGCAAGTAGCATTTTACTTGCAGTCTCTCCTATGTCAGACACAAAAAAAAAAAGACAGCTCTTTCATTATTTTGCTAGACAGCAGCTCATAGTAAGATCCAAAGGAATATCTTAGCAATTCTTGCCAGAGAAACACATTCATTCAGTAAACTGCAGCAATTCCCCCCTTCCTGGAATGCCCACCCTGTGAGCCTGACCTACATTCTTTGTTCCCATAACTATGATCTTGCCTTGGCAAAGGTGTTCCATGATTGCTGCCTCTGAGAGGAAGGGAGCACACTCAGTGACTCAGGAGGTCCCTTTCAGTCTCCTGGTTTTATGACTACATTAAAAACACACTTGGAGCTCAGATGGCAGAATCCACACAAACCCATTATCACCCGGCAGTGGGTCAGCCACAAAGCTCCTGTCTAACGGGAACTAATCCCTCTGTGACCCTGTTAAAGGCTAACATTACTTGGAAACTCCAATCATCAGCTAACCCAGTTTGTGATGAACAGTCCTTTCTTGGTCATTTTGAATGGTGCAGACTTTTTCATCAAACCCTCTGAATTCCTCCTTGCCAGTAAGGGACCCTGGGTGCACTAACCCACCTTATCTGCAGAACTCTCCAAAAAGGAGTCTGGTGGAGTATTTCTTATTTGAAACAAAAATGGGCTCTCTTATGTATTGCAGACTAGCAAGGAAGAACAGACCCAACCACAGATCCTTCCCATCTGAGAACTACAGCCCATGAAAATGAGTGCACAGTGGGAATCACCCCTCTAGATCTCAGTGTTTCTGTGCCAGCTCCACACCTGGAGAGAAATAAAAGGCTCAGGTAAGCTGGAGATGATTCTCAAGCGTCAGGGCGAGCTGCTCCTTGGGACTCAAAGGCAGAAAGGACAGAAAATACATACAGGGTTTGAACCTCTAAACACAACAGGCAGCCGGGCTGACGCAAGGAACAGATACACCACCAGTGTACCAGCAGCTACAGCTGGGGATGGATGGGGTGTTGGGATCAGCAAATCCCAGACCTCGATTGACTTCAGAGCACTGACCAAGACCCTGAAACAGAGGATTCATCAGGGCTGGGGCCAGACCCAGCTGTGGGTGTGTGAGGGCACCAGACTCCAAGAGCTGCTGCCACCCCCCCTGAAGGCACAGGACCCATGTGTACCCATGGACACACCTTTGCTCTGATCCCCAGGACGTTCCTGGAGTGTGTGCGACGGGCACGGACGGCACACTCTGTTCCTTGGGCTGTCCCATCACAGCCCTTGGAATGAGTCCATACCCTCTTCAGAGCTGTAACTGGCAGCTTTCAAACCTCGATTTCACTCCCACTGTAACTCAAACTAGGAAAAGACCTGAATTTCACAGCCATGCAGAACAGCTATGGACAACTCCATCAGCCTCAACCACGAGCAGCTGCCCAGGGATTCCCTGCCGCTCCCATCACCCACTGCCCTGGCTCTCCACAACATCCTCCCTTTCCAGCTGCTCACATTCACCATCCCAGGTAAAGCACCTGCTCCCAGGAAGAACTTTCACTCAGACATTCTGAAGGGCAGCAGGCTGGAAGACTCCATAAGCTCTTCCTGACTTCTAAAATCACTCAGCCTGGTCACCTGGACATGGACACAGCACTCTCCCCCAGTGCATCTCAGACAGAAGCCAGTCATTTGGGATTGAGAGGAAGCACGTCCTAATGGATACATGGCATGGATTGCTTCCATCCACTGGCAGCTTTTGTTTCATTGCTGGGCAAGGGAGCCATGTTTAGTTTTAAACTCCATTTTCAGCTATTAGCCATCTTAAGTTAAACAAAAAACGACAGAAATTCTATCTATGTTACTCCTGCCCCATATGGAAAGCTCTGGACTAAATTGTTTCATCTTAAATTTTCAATGACCTGAAGAGTGTGTGTTGAAAATCCCTCACTGAAAGAAACTGAGGCAAGGAGAGGAAATTCTCATTGTCTTTTAAGCCCACCCCAATGTTTCAGTGTTTCTGAAGAACAGAAACCACCCATGGTGACCCTGTGCATGGCCACTGCCATTAGTAAAATAAATAATAAACTAAAAATAATTATTCTTTTGCATATTTTCTTACTAATTAGAGATCAGTAAAACCTACTCTGAATTCACCTGATTCCACAACATGACCCCAGTGATGAATATGACAAGTTCTTCATTTAAAGCCAACATTTCCTAACGACCTTTGGTAGCGGATCTGTTTTTCTTCACATGAATTGACAGCAGGGGAACAGGAACTTCAGCACTAAAATATCTCTTCCCCTCCCAAAACCTCATTCATTCTTGATCCCAAAATTCCCGAAAGCAGCAGATCCACCACTTTTCATCCTCCACTTTCCCCTTCCAGCTGATCCTCTCTCAGTCAGAAATGCCTTGGTTCTTGACTCACCTGAGCCTGGCCCCTGCTCAGTCAGACCAGGGGCTCAGGCTCGGCTCGCCAGGACTGACAGACGTGGCAGCACCTCTGGTTTCTCCCACTGAAGCTCATTTAGGTGTTGCAATTGAGTTATCTCTGTGTTTTCTTTTTGATAAAATCAACTGACTGAGCCTCTGTGTATTATCAAATCTGAAGGATCATCACCATCAACTTCCTGTTTCAGACAAAGTATCACAATTCTCTGCATTAATTCCTGTTTTAATGGTGGCTTGTTTTACGGCTCCAGGACTAGATTGCCACAACCCTCAGATGAGCTGCTCCAAAACGGAACTGGTTTTTTGTTTTGTGTTTTCTTTTTCGCATAAAAATGAAAATAAATCAAGGAACCAGCTGAATGAGAAGCCTAAACAGAGTTTAAGAGGTCTAAACAGCATTTAAATCAATGTTGCTCCTCAAAATATGTCCCTGGAGGAGCAGGTCTATTTCTCCCAAGCCCTGCGCCTTTAGGTTTCACCACTCAGGCTCTGCTAAGGTTGAATATTTCAAAATTCATTATTTCATGTGCCAAACTTTTCTGATGCTTCTCTGTGTCCTCTCCAGTTGTCAAAACTTTTTTAAATCCTCCAATGAGTGCAAGATCCTGAATGCAAAATTTTCTACTCTCGTGCTGCCACAGAGGTAAAATCCCCCCATTTCTCACTGAGAAACTCCAGAGCTGCATGCACTGGCTTATCCAGAGCTCCCATTCCAACATTACACTGCTTTCCACAGGGATCCACGGTTATTTTTCTACACTCCTTCCTCCTCTAAGATGCTCTATGCTCCTTTGTTCCAAAGGTAAACCTTCTCATTGAGTCCTACTTAAGTGATTACTGTTTCATAATATCCATTGTTTATTGGGCAACTGCCCTTTAGAGGGATCCCTCTAAAGCAACAAGCCACCACCATAACTCCATTCAGAATCACAGCTTTTGCTCTTCTAGACTTGTAAGGAAAATTACATACCCTTGGCTTGAGGTTACGAGACATCATTAGAAAGGGATCCTTCATTACAAACAATCATTAATAGTTGAAATAATTTGTGATTTGGTGTATTAATATTGCACAGCAGTAATTTCTGTAATTAGAATACCGAATACAATTAATCTCCAAATCTCAGTCAACGACAACACAACTGACTTAACCAAATACATGGAACCATGGAAAAAAATAAAAGTAATTTGACCACATCAGTGTCCATACAATTGTATTCCACACTATCACCTTCCAAGTTCCTACCCGGGACTATTCCAGACATTCTTCCACTCTGGAGCTAGAGGAGGGTCAACTCTTGCACCCACAAAGAACTTAAACCATTAAGGAAATTAATATTCCCCGTTCTCAAGTTCACCAGTATTCCAGGATTTGCTGAAAACGGACAGTCAATAATTTTGATAACTCCAGTGTCAATTCCTTCAAAATTCCAGCTCTCCTAGTACAGATTTTCTAATCTTTAAGTGCTTCATTTAAGTTACTTGGAAGCCTTAACAGTACTTCTCCATACTCATGGTATTTAAAGTAATGAAATTTAGCCTGGATGTTCTCAATTTTCATGCTTGGCCTTGGGAAAGTTCTGTTTCTAGTACATTGTACAATACTGTGTATTTTGAAATGCATTTATATGGTAAGTAAGGCTTAAGTAATCATTATTTATTATTTCTTCACAGCAGCAAAGCAACGATGCAATAAAGTGAAGGAAGAGTCCATCTTCAAGAAAGGCTTGGAGCATTTGATTTCACTCCTGCTCCACATGTTACCGTTAACTCTTGAAGCTAAGTCTCACATTTGGTAGACTGTTTGCTTCCAATAATTACTATTAACTACTCAGCTTGAAGAACAACTTCATTCTCAAGCAATTCTTCATTCCACCCCTATATGCTCCCACTGATTTGCAGAGCTATCACAAGCTTCTAGAATATAAGTTCACCACGTGACATGCCAGGTTTTGGAGTAAACTTAGTTTATTCCAAACTACCAGATACTGTGTAAAGGAAGAAATGCTAATAAAAGATGTTTTTGGTTCATAGAAGAAAATTCTAACTACAAAATGGCACGTGATGGACTGCAAGCAAGTTGTACCCCACCCACTTCCCTGCGTCCAGCTGCCCCTTCCCCCGCAGATTCGCAACAGATTCAAATTTAAATCTCTACTTTATGCAGCTCAATAATTACCAGGAACAACCACCATCCAAGCACTCTGCTGCCAACGGTACTCTCTACTCATGCTCCACACTGCTGACAAAAAGCCACAGAGAACAGTGCCAGTCAGCTGGTTATTGCTGCACTCTCCACCAGTCACTGCAGCATCTTAGAATCCCCAAATAAGAGCAAAACTCAGTCATTGGTGATGGCTGGAACAAACTGAACTGGAATGAAGGGGAAGAAAACTCCTTTTGAGTGCTCAACTGGAAACTGCCATGCAGAAATTGCACCTCCTGTTACATTCCTGGATGTTCTTTCATCTTGTGACCATGCAGTGATCACCCAGAATCCTCTGTCTTCCACCCAGACGTCTTCTGCATATCAGCTACCTCGGTATCTCCTCACGGAACAGGGCACTGTCCTCCAAAGCTGCTACACAAGAAGCCACTTCAGGTGTGGTTTTGTCTGGGCCCACCTGGTTCCCAGCCAATGCCAGCAGAAAGGGACCAGAGAAAGCCCTGCTGCTGGTCCTTCAAAGCCCAGGCAGCTCTCCTGTGCATGCTCCAGTGCTGGAGCATCAAAGCCAGCTCTGGAGCAAGGACTTGTTCATAAGCAAGTGGGGAAGCTACAGCTGGGCACCAGCAGTCTCACACAACATTATTCCATACTGCTGTTCATATACAGAAACACAAATTCGTCTGCTGATAACTATACAGCAGAGTTTAAGCTAAAATAACGCCAGCCCAGCCATCAAATTTTCAATTCCTCTCTCGGCACAGATCCTGACAGTTCACGGTGCTGCCTACCTGCTTCCCGGCACGTAACCAGACTGCACATGCCGGCAAGAGATTCCCTTGGATGCAGGAAGATTCCAAACCTCAGCCATCGCCAAAGAAGGCATCCAGCTGGAACACACACACTGCTGTGCAAAGGGTAGTACAGTCTTTAGCTCACGGTATTACAGACCCCTCGATTACACCAAAAAGAACAATAACTGAATATTCACTGCGGCTCCTGATCGCAGGGGGAAGGTCAGGAACTACGTCAACTTAAAGGGTTTTCTGGTCGCTTTGGAAGAGCTCCCTCTATGCTCCAGGCTGCTGAACCAACCACGCACTTCACAAGTCATCCCAGGCACTATCCAGGGAAGATAAAGCCATGGGAGCCCAGCTCTCCCGAAGCCAGGCGCCACAGAACTACCCGTGCTCAGCCCTCAGCAGCTCCAACTATTTTCATCCTGCTTCTAAATACGCTCAAAGAGCTGATCACACGGCCAGGCAGGCACAACACCTGGTGTAATACCTGCCCCTTCAGGAAGAGGAGAGCAGCTGAAAATGCAGTTGCAGTAAGTAATTCAGTCCTTTGGAGGGCTGTTGATTTATGATCTCCAGCAGATAACATCCTATAAGCAGCTTTCTGATTAGGTTTTGGCTAGACAAGCAGCCAAGAATGATGGGATTTTTTTTTTTTTAGAGGAGATGTTTCTAAAACAATAAGATATCCCCCTCAAAAACACCCGAAGAAACAAATAAACAACCCCCCCAAGAAATCCGACTAAACAAAAAATGCAATCCTGGTCACAGTTGCTGAAACACTGTTGGCAACTTAAAACCTCAAAACACCTACTAAAAAGCACTACAGAACTTCAATGGTGACCCTGTAACAAAAACCATCTTGCCCCCTTAACTCTGAGCATCTGGCTGCCCTGCATGAAAAGAAGCCCTGGCACATTCTACCAGGACACAAATTCAAAAGTGGTCTTCACACAGCAGTTGGGGATTATTCCTCCAGAGAGCTGGAACACCTTCCTTCCTCTCCAGCAAGATTCACATTATTCACTCTGCTACAAACATTTGTGCCACCTCAGACACCAACTCAGCAAGTTACTACTATTTTAATTCAGAAGGAAAAGGATGGACACAATAGGAATCCCAGCAACAACCAAAACACGAAAGTGAGGAGTGTGTTTCTGAACATTATTTCTTTGAAGTCAAAGTCTGCCTCGCAAAACTTCAGTCTACAAACTGTTCAGTCAGCTTCTCCCCTTGCTGGAGGAGATGTAAGCTCAGTGCCTGTTTAACATTCTAGTTGTTGCCGTCATGTTAACTGCCTTACCTGGCTGCACCACCCCAAGACTCGCACCATGCTCCACTTAGGGGAAGAGCAATTCGCTCAAAATAAAGAGGATCCACACATTGTTTAATTAGATTTTTACTTCCAGGAGCCCCTCTCCTCACCAGTGTGGGTGTTCATACCTTTAAACAAACTAACAATTCTGACTACACAGAACTGTGGCTCTATGATCGTCACAGCATTTCTTAGTAAATTGAGTCGACCAACAAGGGGAAATCAGAATTCATACCCTAATTCTGAGCTTACTACACCACCGGTCGAGATGATGATGATGATGAAGATGAAGGTTTGCTACTTCTTCCCACTGTGGATTGCATTCTAAAATGGTGGCCATGTCTGTCTGGGCTTCAGCTCGCACAGCCACCAGCCAAACTCACGGCTGCGGAGTTTGGTCTTGACTAACTTGAGAAACAGTTCCCTGCGCTAAAAGTGCGCCGAGGTCGGGGAGGCCGCGGCGGGGCCGGGGGCGGCGGGGAGCGGGTTCCCCCCGGCCCCACACCGCCACAATGCCAACATGGAGGGCAGCACCCCGGGACCTCCTCCGGGGCTCGGCGGGGCCGCTCCAGGCGCGAGGCCCCGGCCAACCCCGGGAGCCGGGGAGAGGCCGGGCCCGGCCGGGGCAGCTGCCCCCCCCCGCCCCCGCTCCCTTCACGGCCGCTCTGGCGACTCCCCCACCGGGAGCTCCGACACTCAGGAGCCACTTCGCGGGGGAAGCGGTCGCTTCCGTCGGTCCCCTCAGCCACAGCCCAGTGAAACTTCTGAGGGGCGGCGGGGCGGCCCCGCCTGCCCGGGGTCACCTGCGCGGCCGCGGGCCGGGGGGGGAGCCGGGCCGGGCCCCACACAAAGGCCGCTCCCGGCGGCGCCATGCGGGCACTCACCGGCGGCGGCCGCACCTTGCAGATGCCGGTCTGCTCGGCGATGGGCCGGATCTTGTGGATGAAAGCGAAGGGGTCGGCGAACTCCTCCCAGCTGGGCTCGAAGACGGGGCACTCGGGCGGGGGCAGGAACTCGGCCATGGCCCGGCCGGGGCGGCCGCTCCGCTCCGCGCTCCGAACAATCTCCGGAGCCGCCGCGCTCCGTGCGCGTCCGCGGGGGGGCCGGGGCTGGGAAAAGAGTCCGCCCGGCCCGGGCAGGGGAGGGGGCGCGGCTGCCCCGCCCCGCCCGCGCCTTTGTGCGGGGGCGCCGGGGCCGCACCGGGGAGGGCCCGTTGGGGGCGGGGGGAAGAGGCAGCGGCGGCTCCTCTGGAGCACGGCCTGGCCCGCGCGGCGCCGACCCCACGCCCGCTCCCCGGGCCCCGGCGGAGAGCGAGGCTCAGAGAGCGCCGCGCACCGCGGCCGCTGGGGGTCCCTCCCGGTGCCCCCCCGCCCCGCAGCCTCGCGCCCCCCGCTCCCGCCGCCTTTGTGCGCGGCCCCTCGCCCCGGGCGCGCTGCGGCCGCTCCCCCCAGCACCGCTGGTTCGGGGAGGGCCCCGGGCCGCGCTCCCCGCCCGCCGCGGCCCCCGCGGCCCGGCCGCCCCGTCCCGCCCCCCCCCCCCGCGCGGGGCCGCCGGCGCTGTGTTTACATGCGCGGAGGGATCCGCACAGCTGACAGCGGACCGCTGCCGGCGCTTCTTTTTTTAAAGAGCCTCTCCGCGTGCCGCCATTGGCTGAGCGCGGGTCTCGTCACGCGCGGGGCGGGGCCGTCCGCCTCCGCGCGGCCGCATTGTCTGCCCCGGCCGCGGAGCCCCCGCGGCCCCGGCCCGGCCCCTTTGTTCGGGGGGAGCCGGGCCATTGTCCTGCCCGCCGGCCCCGGGCAGCGCGGGGCAAGCAGCGTTCCTGCTCCCGAGGGAGCGCGGCGAGCTGCCTCCCCCCGCGCCCCGGCGGTTACCGGGGCTCGCCCCGCCGGGGGTCCCACGCTGGGCGGTCCCGGCCCCGGGAGCGGGGCTGGGGGGCGGTGCCGGGCGGGGGAGGGGCGGCCCCGCCGCAGCAGGCGCCGCACGTAGCGCACGTGCGCGGGGGGGCGGCCCCGCTCCCGCCCCCGGCCCGGCCCCCCGCCCCGGCACCGCCCCCGGGCCCGAGGGACCCCCGGCAGGGACCCCCACACCGCCGGAGCCGGGGCTTCCGCGGCCCCTGAAGGCACAGAGGCACCCTCGGTACTTCGAGCCACCGGTCCAGAGCGGAGCCAACGCGGGTGCTGTCACATCCGACAATGAAACAAACAATTGCAACTTTTGCGACGTGCACACAATGCTCAGGGTGTCATTTCTTGTAAAACTTCACTTACCGGCTTCAAATTTCCACTAAAACTCAGAAAAGCGTCCCCTGTTAGCTGCCGCGGCTGGAGAAGTAACACCGAGTTCCAGAGCCGGCAGCCAGGGATTCGGGCAGCAAGGCCCTCAGTTTACCCCACTGCACGCTGCCACCGCAGGAATGCTCATGGAATCATCTCCATGTCACCGCAGAGGAACACCTTCCCCAGGAGATGGGATGAGGAGGAAGCTGTCAGCTCTCCACGCTGCTGCTCACGGTTACAGTGGATCAAAAATTTGTACAAAGTGCTCAGGGCCAGTTTAAGACAAACCAAATTCTTCTCCTCACTTAAAAATGGATGAAAAAAAGCAAGTGGACAGAGCTTTTGTAAAGCATTTGTGCAGGCGCTGTCAAAGGGAAAGATCCTCCCTTCCGAGCTGTCCCTGCTGGAGCCTCCCTGGGGGGATGCAGAGGGGCAGGACCCACACCCCGGGGGCTGTCCCTGCCAAGGGCACAGGACAAAGCACCACCTCTGAGCCTGGCAGCACAGGCTGCTCTCCATCCCACCCTGGGCTCAGGGGCTGTGCTGGGCCAGCGCCGGCACCAAGCCGAGCTCTGAGTCAGCACCAGCGCTGAGCTGAGCTCTGATAGTCCCACCCTTGCAGGGACAGGGTGGGCCCGGAGTCACACAGATGCGGCTCCAGATCAGGCAGGCTCAGCTTCTGGGAGCCCCGGTGGGTCCCCAGCCAGCAGGAGCATCTCCAGTTTCCAGGAGGTTCCTGTCCTTTCCTTCCCCGGGTTTGACCTACATGTGATAGAAGTCACTGTATCCCTTTCCTTGTACAAAAGGAAGATCAGGTTTAGACAGGGAGCTTTAACCATAGACGTAAAATGCACCATATCTGTTTGTACTTCCATTTACACCAAGAGACCCCACAGTACAAATCACCAAATATCACCATCTGGAGAGGAAACTAAGCTAGCTCATCACCCTCCAACAGCTGGTCTGCAGCACATCCCAAACTTGAGGGGCTCTGGCAGGGAGGAGAACACTACCTTTGGAACTTTGCCCCTGAGGGGCAGGGATGTTTGAACAACAGTGTATTATGGTGTTCCACAAATAAATCCATTTCTGCAACGATTCCCCGAGGACTCCTTTCAACAGAGCTGAAGGACCACATTCAGCAGGACTGTTTCTGCTGCTTCTGTCACATCTAAAGGCCTCCCATGGGGCTGTGATGAAAAAAACTCAGACACAGGTGTTTTACTTAGGTAGTTCTGATGGAGGAAAAAAAAAGCACTTGCTAGAAAGATCTGAAGATGGGCAGAGCAGGGAGATCAAGGGATGACCTAGGGATAAAAAACAGGTGCCTTGAAGGGAGGGCAAAGTGGCTCAGGGGTGGATAAGATGGAGATTTAAGGTAAGCAGGAAGCCCTGGAGGGTCTGTGCATCCCATCAAGCATCTTACTTGTCTTTCCTGCTAACCTTGCTACCTGCTAATGAAAACACTTCATCACCACAAATGTGTACTTTTGCACGTTGCCTTCTCTGTATCTTCTCTCTGCTGTGACATCTGCAGTATTTGTTCTGTTCAGGGGATTAGTGTGGCACAGCACTGTCTGGCTTAGAAACCCAATTCCCCAAGTGTTAGAGGCACAAGCTGCAGGAAGGAAAGCTGATTTCCCTTAGCTGGAATGAGAGTGCAGACATTCCTTCTTCATGGTTCAGTTGACTGCCATTAATTAACCTTTTATTAGATGGGCTTTCTCCAAGCCTGTTCCATTTGTGCCCTGTGAGCAGAATGCCCCCATTTGCTGCAGCTCAGTGTTAACCCAGGAGCAGCTGCAGGGCTGGCAGGGACCGAGCATGGACAGCGAGAAATAAGGGAGCAGGACTCCAACACATAGTGCAAAGGCCTTCCAAAGGGGTTGGCCCAAGGTGAGGAGTGCTGAGGCTTCCAACTGAAGCCAAGCATTCTTCACCACATCAGGGATTTATTCTTGGCAACTCCTTCATCCTTGCCCAGCTGTGAGCTCCAAACAGAGTATCTGTCCAGAACCATTCACATCTGAGAGTCCCTTTATATGCTGCTGCAGCACAGCTCTCCTCACACACCATTTGACTACAGGAGTCCCATTAGCCTGGAGGATTATTTAGCAAATCTTTTGTGTTTTCTTGGATGGGCACCATATTGTGAACTTTCCTACTACTGCAAACCTCACCTTCATTTTCCTGCACCAGCCATCACCTGCCTGGATCCCCCTGTTCACACAGCCTATATTGCCTTGTTTGCATTTATGTATCTGACTCAGACACTGCAAGTAAGATCACAGAATCCCAGACTGATTTGGGTTGGGAAGGACTTCAAAGCTTATTTTGTTCCACACTCTGCCGTGGGCAGGACACCTTCCACTATTCTCAGGTTGCTCCAAGCCCTGTCCTACCTGGCCTTGGACACTTCAGGGATGGGGCAGCTGCTCTGGGCCAGGGCCTCAGCACTCTCACAGGGAGGAATTCCTTCCCAATGTTCCATCTAGCCCTGCCCTTTGGCAGTGTGAAGCCATTCCCATGTAAATAGCCTCTCTTCCTCCTTCCTGCATGATCTCTTCATTGGAAGGCTACAATTAGGTCACTCCAAAGCTTCTCTTCCCCATGCTGAACAATCCAAATTTTCTCAGCCTTTCCTCACAGGAGAGGGGCTCCATCCCTCTGATCAGCTTTATGGCCTCCTCCGGACTGACTCCAGCAGCATCACATCCTTTGTGTGCAGGGGACCCCAGACCTAGATGCAACTCTGCAGTTGGTGTCTCATGAGAGCAGAGTAAGGATAATCAGGTTAAACTTTCCCCCTTCTGTGTACCTTCCCTTGCCATTCTAGACCAGCTCTCCTCTTCCGACAAAGGCTGGCTACCAGTCCCTTGACCCAACACCTTCCATCCCAGTCTGGGTCTCTCTGTTTAATTCTGTGTCACAGCAAGAGCTTCCACTGCAGCCACTTGCTCCAGCACCCACTGAGCGCAGGTGCCACCGGCCTGGCACAGCAGGAACACTGAGGAGAGCAGCTTTAGGAAACACCATACCCTGAACTTCTGAGCAGACAGAAGATATCTGCTCTTGGGATGCTGGAAAAGCCAAACAAACAGCTGCCAGAGGCTCTGCAAGGAACAATACTCCAGGAAATATGGTAACATTCCACAAGCTCCACTCCAGAAAAACCCAGAAGTGAGCTGGAGATCCTGCCCAGGAGGTGCACTACCATGTCCAGGGACCATCATCACCACTTGGGAGTTGAAATTCCACTGAAGCCAAAGCCCTCATTTCATCAGCACAGTCTGGCCTAATTAAAGCTCTACATGTTTAGAGGAGTACAGGGCAGGGAGAGATGTGCTGAGCTTCTCTGCTCTTTAAGAAAATAGGTTCCTGGGAACAAACAGATTTAGTAAGCAGAATCTCTGACAGATCAAACCAAACCAGTTTTCCTGGGCAAACCAAAAGCCTGCACAAACCTGCAACGCAGTCCAAGTGTCATCATCAAGGCTAGAGAAGGGGTTTACATTTTCCGGCTGCTCCCAGAGATGGTGATGCACATCAGTCCTTGAGAAACAGGGCTGTTAGTGACAAGGCACTGTGATCTTGGGATCCTGGTAAAAATTATGGAGTATTCTGGATACACCAGACTCTGGACAGCAGAGCTGCTATTTACAGCATAGCTCCCAGCCCAGACACTGCACTGGATATTGCTCTGATGCCAGGTCAGATTGCCTGTCTCACGCTGTGCCCTGGGTGAGGCTCAGCAGCAGCACTCAGATGGGGAATTAGGTATTTTGCTGGCAACTTTTGCTACAACAGAACCAACTGGTTCTAATTTAGAGAAGCCCTGGCATGTCTCTGCCTTTCCTCCAGCAGCTACCCCTCCATGCATGCCCCTGTCCTGCTCCACACTGCTCCCTGTGATCCCTTCTGCACTGCGGGGAGCCAAAGAGCCCCAGCAGCTCTTCACTCCTCAGGCTGGAGTTGTCAGTACAGGAAACCCTGCTGAGGGGCCTGCGGAGGGGGCGGGCAGGAAACCTGAGCCTCGGCTGTGGGCTGGAACTCAGTGGCCGAGGACAGAAACCCCCCAGCTGCAGAGGTCCAGTGGGGACTGTCAGCAGCCAGGTAAGAACAGCTGGTGAGCATGTGGAGCCAATATGGAAGCTTCCCTGCAGTTGTGCAACTGCCTTCAGCATTACTTTTATTAATAAAATTCTCTAAGTCCCTTACCCTATCATTACCTACTATTAAAGCTGAGTAAAGCCTTACTCCAAATCCTTGCCCAGACTACCCTAAGAACAAGGATAAGCAAACCACAGCTGCTGGAAGTGCTGGGAAGGCAGAGCTGAGGTGCTGTTTCACACGCCTCACCTTGCTCTTGGGCAGTTGCTGATTCACAGTCAAGAAATTTGGGCTGTACCTTCCTGTGCTTCAGCATGCAAGTGACAGCAGTGTGGGACACAGCCTGCTTCCAGGCAGGACATGCAGCAGGTGGGATTCTCATGGTCTGGAGGCTGACAAGGGACCTGGCACCAGTGTAGCACTGACAGGCAGTGAGGGGGAGGCTTTGAAGTTCATTATCTTAAGGCAGGTGCCTAAAATAGGTCAGAGTAACCTCACCCAACCCCCCCCCCCCCCCCCCACTGCTCTGCACCGACTGTACAGGGAACCTGGGGTGACCTGCTCAGCCTCAGGCCTCAATGCTTGAGAAAGTGAAGCCCTGGCAACAACAGGCAACTTGGGAAACACAATTTGCCACAATGTATAAAACCACAAAAACCTATCTTTTTCTTAGAAAAAACACTAACTGAGACATGAAAATGCAGCTTCTCTGCCCCAGCCCCTTGATTGCAGTGAAACAGAGTACCATCACTACTGGTCTCCCAGGAGGATCTGAACTCAGCTGTGATTTCTGCCAGGGCAAGCAGAAGCAGCACAACACCCCGCCACAACTCAGCAGACTGTGCCCTGTGCCAGCCCTGCACAGCCCTCTGCCACTGTGTGTGCCACCTCAAATAAACCCCTGTCCCTCCCACGGTGCTGTGACATCCCCAGGCCGAGGCAAGGAGAGAAGCTGGTTCTGCAGAAAGTGTTTAATTAGCAAATCTTGTTCCCAGTCAGGCTTCCTGCCTCTGCTACAGCCAAAATCCCCCTCGGTTACCCAGACATGCTCCAGGACTCGCTTTCAGACACACCAGGGGTGACATTACCAAGACAGTGAGGACACTTCATTAGCTTGGGCAATGGCACAGGATTCAGGGATCCTTGTACCCGGTACCTGCACCTGCATTCCAGAGGGATTTACACTCTCAAACTCTCCCACCACACTACTAGCCAGGTTTCAATCAGCAAATACACACAAAGCCATCTAAGCACCTGTGGATCACTTAAAATACACTAAAAATGTACAGTCCAAGGCTGAACAGTCTGTTAAAACCCAAATTAAAACCTGGGTATTAAACCATTCATTCACTGATAAAGAGCCATGGAAAAACTGCTCCTAAAAGGGATTGAAAGGTGCAGAAATAGTTGCAGATCACTTGAGTACAATGGAGAATGTACATCTGAGTACAAGAGCCACATGAATTAAGGCAGAGAAGACATTTCAGTCAATGCTGATGGCAAAGGTGAGAATGTCAGCAAAGCAAAGGTGGCAAGAACCCACATGAATCATACCAAGGAAGACTGATAATGAGTATGGAAGATGGCACACAGGTTAAAAGCAGCTGGGGAGCCAGCAGGCATTCAAAGGGGAAAGAGTGGCATTAAACAACCTGGCAATGGAAAGCATTTAGGAGCTTTACAGTGAAAAAATTAGGCCTCCAAATGCAGAGTTCCAAGGGAGCTTCACAAAGGAATCTTAACTTACTGTCTTCATACCTGGAACCACACACATCTGAGGAAGATGACATAAAAAATTCAAGGTCTCCAACAGACATTAGAGCACCTTCCAAAAGGAAGTACAAGACTAAACAAGAAAAGCCTTTAGTGACCACAAGTACAACAGTAAGGGTTACTCTTGATCTGCCAGCACCTACAATTAGCAAGAAAAAAAGAGGTGTATCAGCACACAGGTGCTTCAGAGAAGTGCCTGCACTGATCACGTATGAGTGTTTAATACAACCAGTCCAAAGTAAACACACTCTAAACCAGTATGGGGTCAAGCTGCCCCCCTCAGCCTCATCAGGCAGATCCAGTACATGCAGACACTCAGCAGACATTAAGTACTTGCAGACAGCGACAGTAACGAAGCCAGTGCACATATGCTCTAATAGACAAAGCTGGAGCCAAAACACTCTGCCAGGATCTGCAACAGCAGTGAACAAGCAAAGAAACAGGCACAGAATTTGAAAACACAGAGAGGAAGATAAACACTAAACACAGCAACAAGTAAAACAAGAAACAGGAGTACTCTGCAAGGAAGTGCCAGTAACTTGCTGGAATGATGAGGGAAGTTAGGAATAGGAACCCCCATCTCTGGGTGCCATATGTTCATATGTTCACAGCAAGGCATTAACACCAGATTCAAAAGCATTTGTGGACAACGGCAAAAACGGTTCTGTAGCATACTGAGACGTGACTGGGACACTTCCATGCATGCATGGGCTCTGCCTTTCACATAAACACATCACAGAAGTTGTGAAGAAAAAAGGCAGAAACCATTCTGTCCCACTCAGCAGGGATCAGTGGAGTCTGGGGTTCCACAACAGCTGTAGCTGAGCCCTGGTACCCCAGTTCCCTGCTCCAGGACCAGCTGGTCCTACCCTGAGTTTGGGGAAACAAAAGAAAACTGGGACCTTCTTGCAGGAAGGGATTTTTTTTTTTTCCAATTTAACACAAAGCTCAGTGCCAAGGGCTGTGTAAGAATGAAAACATGATTGCATGAATGAGACAGCAGGGACAGTGATAGCCAGCAGGTAAGATATAAAATATACATATATATGTGTGTATATATATATATAAAATATACACACATTTAAAAAAAAATAACTCAGCACAGGGCATTGCTGCGGCAAGTTGTGCAGAATTGCACAGAATCAAGTCCCAAAGTGCTGGAAGACAGCACCAGGCTCAGTGTGGGACATCACAATATCTTGATTGTGATGTCACTGCAATCTCACTGCACACCAGCAGCAGCCACCCAAGGCAGGTTCCACAACAGGGTTTGGAAATAACTGAAAAGCCACAAAGATCCCCACTCAGCAGAACAAGTGAAGTGCAGCTTTTGCAAGTGGTGGTGAGGTAAGAGCATGAAATGCATTTGACAGTTGCAGCCACAGAGCTCTAACAAAAGGAAAAGCAACACAAAAATGCTGAAGGTTTCTGCAGCCTTCTTCAAGAACATTGCTTGGAATTCCTCCCTAATTTGAAGTTCTGCAACAAGTCCCTCACAGCAGCCACCTCTGAAACAGGAACTGGAACACTGACAGCCAGTAACCTCAGCGGTTCTTGTCTTGAGGAAAGGGCAGATGAAAACTGCAGGGCAAAAATCACAGAAGCACTGAGACAAGAAAAAAAACAGAGTCCAACAATTCCCCCAGCTCTGCCATGTTCACCACTCAACCATGTCCCCGAGTGCCATATCCACACGTATTTTGAACACTCCCAGGGATGGTGACTCCACCACTGCCCTGGGCAACCTGTGCCAGTGCTTGACCTCCCTTTTGGGAAGACATTTTCCCTAATATTTAGATTAAATCTCCCCAGTACAACTCAATGCCCTTTCCTCTTGTCCTGTACCTTGTCCCCTGAGAGCAGAGCCTGACCCCACCCTGGCTATCCCCTCCTGTAAGGGACTTGTGTAGAGCCAGAAGGTCCTCCCTGAGCCTCCTTTTCTCCAGGCTGAGCCACCCCAGCACCTTCTGAGCCAATTCTCAGGATGTTTGAGCCATTTTAGACAGATGAATTTGTCCCAGTTTAAGCCTTCTGAAGTCAAACACAAGTTCTGGACTTGACAACAACAGGCACTTGCTGCCTGGTGTGTAAGGAGCAGAGACAGGTCTGCAGATAGAGCCCAGCGATAGCCTCTCACCACTTCAATCCAGAACTATTTAGAGATGAAAGAACTGCAGCTTAGGAGGAAGCCACAAACAGGCTCTCAGCACAGTGTGATGGCAGTTCAACATCACCCATCACCTCCCGAGGGGAGCAGAGCTGAAGGGGCAGAAATGCTTAATGCAACATCTTTGGGGCAGCCTTTCTGGAGCTCTGATCACACCCACACGGGCACAAACCTAAGCCATCTGGAACATTTTTTTTCAACTTCTCCCAACATCTGATCTCCAGTCCCAATCTTATAAAACGAATTTCAATATTCCTGCCTGTGCTCACAAAGGCTTAAACCCTTGTTCCTCCCTCAGCTTTGCAGCTGACGTATCAAAATCACAGCTGCACATATTGAGCCAAAATTGAGAGACCACTCACACACTTACTTGTGTCACAGAAGCCTGGAATAGTTCTTAAAGGCAAGATGAACACATCTAGTGGGCTGCAATGCTTCATTTTAAAGGGACTCAGATCCACCTCCTTTTTTTCTCATAAAGAGTAATTCACTTAAGATTTCCCAAGTCTCTCTGAATTTCTAATTAACTATTCAGCATTAGAAAAAAGTAGTTACTGAATATTTCCAGAATGTTTCCTGGATCTTCAAACTTAGTATTTACAGCTATTGTTTTCTAGCAAATGTTTGAAAAGAAGAATTTAAGTTTTTGTGCCCAAGTACTCCAAGCTCCTGACAGAGACCAGCAAAAACAAAATAATGCTGCAGAAAAAGTGGGAAACCTGCTCCTGAAAGTTGGTTGGAAGGTTGAGAAAACATGGTAGTATCTAAAGATCTAAGAATATCTTTAGACAACTCAACATGTTTTATATCACATGAAGCTGGCCATGCAAAGGAGGGTCTGCAGAAAGCCAAGGAACAAGGACATGGCAGCAGAAAGATGGAGACCAGGGTTTAACTGACTCAATTCACTGAAAAGCTCCACAGATAGCACCACTCCTCATGTGACTCTTGCCCTTTTTTTTTTTAATTTAGTATCCTGGTATTCTCAGCATCTTGTCAGCCAACACGTACAAAAACTTCAGAGCAATGTAATTTTTCCCATTTCATCATGCTCTCATTCCTTTCCCCATTAACAGCCAGTTGAGACTCCACATCTTTAATCTACTTGCCCAACTTTTAGGAGAAATCTGTAGATCAAAGTCTCTGCACAGCCTGAAGTTACACTGTTAGTCCTCTTAGTTCAAACCCAGAGAGCCAAGGGATTAATCATTATCACCTCCCCAACACAGAGAGAAACCCCTCCAGCCCTTCCAGGAAGTCCTGCAATATGATGGAAAATTGTTCTGCAGCTCTTTACTGCTGAATTTACTTATAAACCCAGTCCTTGTATTTGGAGTTCAAAAGAAAACACTTTTTTATTTGAAGTATTTCCTTATAAACATGAGAAAACAGGCAAGATCAGGAGTCACCTAATTCAGTATCTTTTTCCTGACAGAAGACTCTGTGTTTTCCCAGCCATAGCAGCTCACAGCCCATAGCCAGGATATGACATCTCCACATTTAGTACCAGACCCATTTTTCTTCCTAAACTTTTTGGAGTTATAAAAGAAATGTGACTTCAAAGATACTCCTGTGAGTGTGGTAAGGCCCTGGCACAGGGTGCCCAGAGCAGCTGTTGGCTGCCCCCATCCCTGAAGTGTCTAAGGCCAGGTTGGATGGGGCTTGGAGCAACCTGGGACAGTGAAAGGTGTCCCTGCCCATGGCAGAGGGTGGAGTGAGATAAGCTTTAAGGTCCCTTCCTTTTTGTTGCCACAAAACTTCAGCAAGGCCAGTGAAAAGCCCACCCCCTGCACTGAAATAGCTGTGCACTATAAATAGTGACCACGGCAGCTTTGTTTCTGTGCAGCATCTCCTACACACAGGAAACCATGGCTTGCTGCAAAGGCAGGCAGGTTTATCTGGCAGAACACAGGCACTGGAGCCCAGAGGCAGTGGGCACAGGGCAGCACAGCAGCAGCACTGCTGCAGCTCTCAAGCTCTCTGCTGTTACAGTGTTTGCAGGGACTGGACTGCAGAGCAGAGTCAGTACAGAACCATGCCAGCCTGGCTTGTCTTGTTGGGGAATTTGCCAGAGTGGAGCAGGATGCCAATAGGAATGCCAGCAGGCCTAGCAAGGCTGAAGGCCTGGGACAAAACAACCAAAAATTGTGCAAACATGCTCCTGTAAGTGGGCATAAAGTAATGGAATGAGTGAATGGGTGAATGTTGCCTATTTGACAGAACTTCAAGTATCTGAGGCACAAAAGTTCTTTCTGATATTACTTGAGATCAGTTTACCTGTAGTAAGGAGGTAGAGGCATGTGTAGCTGTGGGCTTATGTTACCTCTGCTGCCCAAACGAGATTTTTATCATACAATTATACTGTGGCATGCTTACTATAGAAATTAGAAATGTACATAGTTATATATATAATACAGATATTAGCACATTAAAGGGGATTCAGATTGCTTTTTCAGAGGGCAGAGTGGGTGGAAATCAAACTCTGCTGCATTGCATTCTCCTGGAACAGCACCAGAACCATCCTAGAACAGATCTTACAGATAACACCAGAATTTACAACGAAGTTCACAGTGACCGCCACAGCTCCAACTCATTTCCTCCTCCTCCTCCACCTCATGACTCACACAAGTTATTCTGTCAGGTGAGAGCTACTAATTGCCAATCTCAATACTGGAGAAAGCTGTGTCACCACACAGGTAAAGATATATTTAGTTACCACTAGATAATGCCTGCACTTCTGCCAGTGCAAACAGGCACATGACTGTGCAAAGCACAAGTATGGGCATTTCTTATCAAACAAAACAACACCTTAAGTATAGAATTAGAGAAAGGCTTTCAGAGTGCAAAGCAAGCAATTTCCTTAAAGTGACAGCTAACATCAACCTCTGCAAGTTTCAGAAGTTCACACTCTTACACTCAAATTTTAATTCAGTGCAAGATCTCCTCTACATTTCGGGAAGCAGATGAACCACACATTTGCTAATCCAACCACAGAGTCAGTAATTAGAACATGTTTAAGGATTTCTCCATCTCACTGAGACAAGAGAAGTTTTAGCAGGATTTTCCTGCTGTAATTGGCTTCATATCTGAGAAAAACCCTATCTTATCTTAGCTCAGCATGCACATGCCTACACAGAGAGCAGCTGCCCACTAGCTAAAGCAACAGGGTTTCTTAATACTAATATGATGAAGTTTCAAGTATGATGTAGGCTGAAAATGTATAATGAGTTTTCAGCATCAGTCCCATGGCTACCAGGTGACAGAGTATCTCTTGTGAAACGTTCCACCCATCATGTTGCAGATTACATCTTCTCTAAGTAACATTAGGTGTTACTTTTAAAAATTAAAAGCATAATGCTTCTCATCCCATGCCTACACAGAATGAGATTCCCAGGTTTTCAGAGCTCAGCATTCCACATGCACAAGGATTTTACACGGCTGCTGAGTGCCCTGCACAGCCTCAGCACTGTACACGCCTGGATCAAACAGATGCACCATGAGCCAATTCCCACCGCAGAGGACGTGGCCCCCATACAAGTAATCCACCACTGCAGTAAAAACCAGACACTATTTGCAGGAGAGAGTAGCCAGGCTTCAATGAAACCAAATTCCTCACGGAAAAGCCAAATCTCTGCTAAAAGATCCCACTAACTGCCAGTTCAGAAACCCACAACTCCAACACAATTAACTTCCAAAGGAAATCACAATGCTGCACTTGTGGCACAGAGCACTCTCCATGATCTGCTGGCAATACAGGATATTCAGGGTGAAAACCTGACTCTTGCATGGCACCAAGCAGCCCTGTGCACGTTTGTCTCTGGGAACTGCCATCCCATTAAAACCTGCATGATTGCCAACATGGAGTCGTTCTGACTGGAATGAATGTGTCTGTCCCTGGGCCCCACCAAACACATTTGCTTAATCAACCAGTAAGCAGGAAAATATGTTAATCAACAGGACTTCAAATTCATGACTGTTATGTCTACCCTGGAACATAAAACCACAAGGAAAAACAAATGAGAAACTCACTGAAACACTGGCCACACTTTGCTCTGCTGAATGGCAGGAGGTGTGATTGCCACACATCCTGCACAACAGCAGGGCTGTCTGAGACAACCATCGAGGTGATAAAGCACTAAGACTGTTCTCCCCATCTTTGAAAAACTGGTAACTTCCAGCTCCAAATCAGATTGACTCAACACAATGGCTAAAAAACCACAGAGTGATTCAGGACAAGAGGAGCCAAAGCAATTCCTAGTCAGCTCTCACAGACCAGGTTGTTCTGGGACCTTCCATCAACAGCAGCAGCCTGTTACTCTAAATTACAGGTGACATCCCCACCTAGAACAAGTTCAGCCAACTGGGAGCAGGAAAAGGGCCCCACTTTGTGAGGGGATGTCAGATACTGCAGCATTACCTGAGCAATGAAGCTTCCATGAAGAAGGGAGCTCAGGAATCTCACATACTCCAGCTGAAACTCCTGTCAAGCAGGTGTGCACATCTGCAACTAAGTTTTCAAGGCTTGGCCTGAATCATGGTCTGCTATTAAATCATAAGGAATATGAATAAGTTTGAAATTGGATGGGGAAAATTCTCCAGCCCAAATCTCATCTTTGAGTCAGACTTCGGTATCCTGTAATCACATTCAGTATTCAATCTTAAGATTTAACTATTCTACCTTTGGCATTGCTGTGGGGGAGATTCCTCAGTGATCCAGCTCTACAACAACAAAGTTATTTGTTTTGGGGTTCACTGTGTGCCCAGGCCCCCACTCAGACGATGCAGAAGGTTTCAGACAGAGGCTGTTCCCATCTGAAGATAAACCTGATTAGCCAAATCCTCTCTTGTTCCATCAGCTTACACAAATATCTGAACCCATGGAATAATTACTTCTGCAAAAGACTTAGTTTTAGGGAAAACTAAGATGTTTAATTGTGGCCAGTTAACCCAGAGATTTTTCTCCAGACAGCTTTAGGAGAAATCTGTCCCTAGAGAGCTGCAGACAGGGACTCCAGTTCCTTCTGTGGGAGGGCACAGCAACACAAGGGCAATCACTGCTCAGGCTCTGGCTACAGTGGCAGGTCCCTCATGCTACGGCACACCCTTCCTGGCCATCTCCTCCCCATCCAGGTTACTGTATCTCTAAGTTACTGGCCCTCTCTAAGAATAGGAGATAACTAACCCAAACAGCCTTCAGCTTTGAAGGTCTTGCATCTTTTATGGGTAACACAGCTCCTTTTGCCTCTTGTGACACTGGCTCTAGAGTCTTGGAAAAAATATACTTAACACCTTCCAGAAAAAGCTCCAGCTCATTCTAGTCTCATGTTCTGGGCACTAATAGCTCTTCAAATAGCAACGCCTTAAGGAAAGGACTGACTGAACTATAGCATGGTTATTTTATTCAGCTACCTTCTTCAGAAAGGAATTCCATCTCTTGGACTGCTGACTGAATGTAGTTAATGAGTGTACATAGTGTTTGGACACTACCAAAGTTCTTGATTAAAGAAGTTTATTCCAATCAGTTGACATGATTTACATTGCTACTAGAGGCAGTAAAATGGCAAAGACTAGCAATTCACTGTTGGATTTAATATTCTTCTCCTTCATCTTCTCCATCCATCGAGTCTGTGCCCACTTCTTCATAATCTTTCTCAAGTGCAGCCAAATCTTCCCGAGCCTCTGAGAACTCTCCCTCCTCCATCCCTTCTCCAACATACCAGTGAACAAAGGCACGTTTGGCATACATCAGGTCAAACTTGTGGTCCAGGCGAGCCCAAGCCTCGGCAATGGCTGTGGTATTGCTCAGCATGCAGACTGCCCGCTGGACTTTGGCCAGGTCGCCCCCAGGAACCACTGTGGGGGGCTGGTAATTGATGCCAACCTACAGGAGATGTGGAAGAGACCATGAGTTTCTTTGTGGTGTTTGACAATGACAAGTATCAAAGTCAGACAACAGGAGTTGATTAAAATCTGTCACTCACAAAACAGCTCTGCATGAGAACATAGATCTCTACATCTCAGAATACAAACCAGGTACCTACAGAACAGCTCAGAGCAAACACTCCATTGTGGGAACATACCATATAGTTTTCCTCACCTAGGCTGAAAGAGAAAACTGCCCCCATGGTGCTCTGCAGCACTATTGCCAATCTACATTAGACTGCTTCCCCCATTGGCCAGTTGACCTTGCCCACCCCAAATGTTCATCCCTCATCCTCCCTACAGGTTGCTGCCCTTTGCCCTGCCCCTATGCCCTCAGGTCACTGGCCACTGACCCCACACTTGCCTGTGCACAGCACACGGTCGTGTCTTTGTCCCTGATCCCTTTGGCGTGGTGGATGCAATAAACCTTCACTGGAATACATCATACAAAGACCCTTCCTGTCTTTCCTCCGCAGAGCTATCTGTGGTGTGTGTGTGTGCATGGGCTTGAAATGGCTGTTCTTGTGGCCTTACTCCAAGTGCCTTCTGAAGGAGACGCTTCAAAGAAGGTTGCAGCATTTCTACCACCCTGCCACCTTACAACAAAGGGCACCCAACACCCAGTGGGCGCCCAATGCCCAGGACAGTGAATGAGAAGTCTAAAAAATCATGGTGGAGCTAAGACTTGCCTTAAATCCAGTAGGACACCAGTCCACAAACTGGATGGTGCGCTTGGTCTTGATGGCGGCGATGGCGGCGTTGACGTCCTTGGGCACCACGTCCCCGCGGTACAGCATGCAGCACGCCATGTACTTGCCGTGCCGCGGGTCGCACTTCACCATCTGGTTGGAGGGCTCGAAGCAGGCGTTGGTGATCTCGGACACGGACAGCTGCTCGTGGTAGGCCTTCTCCGCCGAAATAATCGGGGAGTACGTCACCAGCGGGAAGTGGATACGAGGGTAAGGCACCAGGTTAGTCTGGAATTCAGTAAGATCCACGTTTAAGGCACCATCGAACCTAAGGGAAGCAGTAATGGAAGATACTATCTGACCAATGAGGCGATTAAGGTTAGTGTAGGTTGGGCGTTCAATGTCCAGGTTCCTACGGCAAATGTCATAAATGGCCTCATTGTCAACCATGAAGGCACAGTCAGAGTGCTCCAGCGTGGTGTGGGTGGTCAGGATGGAGTTGTAGGGCTCCACGACAGCTGTCGAGACCTGAGGCGCAGGGTAGATGGCGAATTCCAGCTTGGATTTTTTCCCATAGTCAACTGAGAGGCGCTCCATCAGCAGAGAGGTGAAACCAGATCCAGTCCCTCCCCCAAAGCTGTGGAAAATCAGGAAGCCCTGCAAGCCAGTGCACTGATCTGACTGAAAGAGAAAATACAGGTGTTCAAGACATTGTGTCCATTAAGAATCCCCAGTCAAGCTCAAGAAAGACAGCTCTGAATTCTGACACACACCAATGGTTCAAGCTTCTGAAATACAGAATTTATCTGCCAAGAGTCAAGGAGGAGTTCCAGGAAAAGCAGCATTCTTGGCTGGTTTAAACACCCTACATATTGGATGGCGACCACTTCAAATCGCTAGCTTAAAATTCCTTCTATGCCCAATTCTCAGCTGGGGCCATTAACAATGAGCAAGAAAAGCAGGAATATTCAAAGACCTACACACCATCTATCCCTTACAGTTACTTGGTATTCTCTATCTGCACAAAAATGGAGCAATCCCCCATCCCAGAGCTACCGTTCTACTGCTATACAAGTGCCAAGTGTGTATCTCCGCTCAGGGAAGTGAGCTGTCACAGCCTATTAGAGTGCCAGTCCCATTCATTCCACTCAGAAGACAAAATGAGACAGCTCTGTCCTCACAAAGAGGTGCCACATGATGCTCAGCTCCCAGGACTAACAGGGACTGCCAACAGCTTGTACAAAGAAATCATGACCGTTTTCAGGTCAAAGTAAAGCCTGCTGCAAATTTATCATTGCTTTAATTAAAGACTGTGGCAGTCAAGTGTTGAGAATAATTCCAGTTGTAATCTGCAAAACATGAACTTTACAGGAAGACTCAGTCAGCATTCCATATCAAAGCATCTGGGTTTTGTGCAATGAGAATTCCTATCTTTGTGACACAGATTGGGCAATGGACATGCTTAACAGCCCTAAACAGGGAACCTGAACCTCTTAAACTGCCCCCTCCATAAGCTTGCCAGATGACTGAAGTACTGGGGAAGCTGAAACATCCCAGCTTACTGAGATTCATTCCTTTTCTACTGTTTTTACCATAAAATTTATCCAGAAATCATAATAGCAGGAAATGCAAACAGTAGTCCAAACCACAGAAGCAAGCAGTCTTATTTAAAATTTCTTGAAAGAGCCACAGCCAGAGACCAATCCTTCTCCAGCAGGAACTATGCAAATCAAGTTTTGGTTCTGACTTTCTAAACATGAAACTATATAGTTATAGTTTTAGGCGCCTCATCAGCATTTTAGGCCACTTGAAAGCCATATCTGACAGGAAAAATCCAACCATTCATAGCTGGCCAAGAATAAAACCAGATGAAGACTAAGTCCATAGATTCTCATACCACAAAGAAATTAAAGCACAGTTTATGTATTTGATAACCTCATTTCCAAATCCTGTAAAACAGATGTTTCAGAGCCTTCACTGAAGAGGACTCTTACCAGCTTCCTGATACGCTCTAGAACAAGATCAATTATCTCTTTCCCAACTGTGTAGTGACCTCGAGCATAGTTATTTGCAGCATCTTCTTTACCAGATATCAGTTGCTCAGGATGAAAGAGCTGCCGGTATGTCCCATTCCTAACTTCATCTGGGGAGAGACAAGATACATATTATTATATAATATATAAATATTTTAAGTAAATTTTCTATATAGACCAGCTTTTTCAAACTTCTAGGGGTGTCCAGAATAATGTACTTAAACCTTTAGACATAAAAGCAACTACCAATCAGTAGGTGACTTCCTACATCCTAAATGCTAAATAGCTAAGAAAAATTAAAGTTAGAGCAGTTTCCTAAGCAATATTTTACACCAAAGTTTAGAATTTTGACCTGTCAGAGCAATTAAAAACTGGACTATAGCACAACCATTTCTCCACTTTAAGACAACTTAAGGCCCATTTTTCAGCCCAGCAGCTGAAATGCCATTTTTCCCCCTTCACTTCCCTCCCTCCCCACCTCCCTTCCCCTTCCCCAATCCCTCCAGGATGCTTCTGTGGGCAAGCAGAGCCAATTCAGCTTACATGTCCCTTTCTCTTCACTGTACTTTCTGCCAAAGGTAGAGAAGGGTTCAACAGGAACAGGAGATGATCTTAGAGCAATTATCTAAACTCTGAGCTGCAAGCTGTAGCAAACACATCCCCCAGCAGTTACACATTTGGAGACTGATTTAGAGCCACTAGTTCCCAGAAATATGCACTTACATCCAGCAGGCTAAAGCTCTGTCCTACCAGAAAGGTACAAAGACACTCAAGCAGAGCTTTGTCTCTGGTTTAGCTCAAACCACTCTTGAGTTGTGTGCTACTGCAGTATTGCATTCTTTAATTTAAATCAGTAGTGGACAGCAGAGAGCTTTATTAACTACAGCTGAAGTTGCCTGCTTGCATGTATTAATTAATCTGAAATTGAACAAGCAAGACAAAGATAAGTAAATCTTAAGATGTAAATATATAGTTAGCATTTAAACCAGTTTAGGCTGAGCAGCTCCCACTCCAGTCTGCAATCCGATAATCTAAAGCATTTCTAGGACTGCATCAATATAAAAACAATTTGGAAAAATTTACCATCTCAAATACCCATGTGTCTAAGACTTCCTACAATACCACTCCACATTACAAGGGACAAATATGGGTAATAAGGGAAAAATACAGAACCACAGTAAAATGGTTCTTTATCCTATGCACACAGGTTTAGCATGAGCCAGGATGGTCCTCAGGAAGTAACAAAACTTGTAGAGTTCAGAGGATCAGTCACTGGACTACAAAAGTGTGCCTGGAACAAAGGACTTAGGTGAGGGGACAGCTAAAGCAGCTTGCCCCAGACATACTATCCTTCATGTTTTCAAGTCTACCTGGAGTGGACTGTTAAAGACACTTGTGTCACTGCCCTATTTTGTGGTGGAAAGTTTGATGGTATTTTACCTCCACATTCACAGAGGTGGTGCATATCCACCATCCTGCTGCTTTCTCCAAGAGCAGCACTGATCCAGAAAGACAGAAATCCCTGTGCACACACATGGCAGCTGCACAGCTGCTGCATGCACAAAGATGGGTTTTTCATAAATTCAATGCATAGGACTTGCTGCATGACTGGAGAGATTCATGAGCCCTGCCCAGGAAACTGGAGCAGTAATTTTCACATTAGCCAGGGAGGAATAACACTATTTCCCAGAAAGGCACATGCTGTAACCTTTAACAAAAAGCCCTAACTTTGACTATTACCAATCTTGCCCATCTCCCCACACTCCACCTGCATCACCAAGAAGCACTGGAACACTCACTACTTTTTGGCATTTGTTCCAAGACTCACCAGCTCCTCTGCCCTGATTTGCCACCTGTTCTCCCTCATCTCATTTCTGAGCCTTTCCTGGTTGCTCAGAGCCACCACCTGGCCAGTGCAGAGGAGGCAACAGCCACAGGGCTCAAAAAAGCACAAAGCCAGACCTGCAACAGCTCCTGGGAATATTAGTGTATGGACAAGGGTGCCTGGTCTCTTTTCAAAGTTATAGCCCAGCACTTCCACCCTTAAACAGCCACACGGCCTTGTGCTCCCCTGAGAGGTTCATTTGCTATGTTAGCCACAAGAAGGGGTCTAGTGTGTTACACTGAACAGAAGTTACAGAAGAGCCATGGTTTGGGTACAGAGGAGTAGCCTGTGCACAGTCACACATTTCCCCAACTCTGTATTGCAGAAAGATAAAACACAGCAACTGCATAAGCACAGGCAACACAGACCTCTGCTGTAACAGCCCCAAATTACTACTTGAGGCACGATAGCCAAAAACCAGCTCCAGAAGAATTACTTCTGGCACACACTGGTGAGAGGAAAACCAGGATTCCTGACACCAAGGGATGAAGGTCTTGTGAAACTTGGAGCTCACATTGAGCTGACAGTGCATCTACTGCCCCAAGATGGAGGACTGGTCAGTAGCTGTTGCATGGGACCACATCTGAACACCAAGAGCCAGTGTTGCCAGAGCTTGGAGCAGAACACCTTTTCAGGAGTAGACTGTTTCTCAAAGATAAGGCAACAGGAAGCTGAAGTTCATGTTCAGAAGTCCCTGAATTTAGGCCAGCTATGGGCACTCATTTCTGCAAGCACTGTTCAGCTTCCACAGGTTGCTTTGGGAAACTACAGCAATCATTCCTGTGTACAATAAGGAATCTTCCTAATGATATATATTGTGTCTCTTAAGGAGGTTCTACTGACTGCAGCACACATTATGCCATACTGTTCCAAGGGGCTATAACTGCTCCTTGCATAGCAAAAGCATGAAGCATGTTTATGAGACCCATTTAACTCCACAGCCTGGCAGAAGGTAATGCTGAAATCCTTGAAAGCTCCACACAGCACATTTGCCAGTCTCAATGAAAATAAAGCCAAGTATTTTCCATCACTAGGAAGGTGTAGGCAAGCTTCATGCACTAAAAACTTAAAGCCCCAAAGCATTTTTCAGGACTAGAGGGATATATCCCTTAGCCAAAAACCGATAGTCTAAAGTATTTATGTGGCAATAACAGGTGGCAATGCCCTCCAGTGCCTTGCACAGGTCTCTGTTACCGATGACTGCAGGTTCAAGGTCCACAAAGACAGCGCGCGGGACGTGCTTCCCCGCGCCCGTCTCGCTGAAGAAGGTGTTGAAGGAGTCATCCCCGCCGCCGATGCTCTTGTCGCTGGGCATGTTACCGTCGGGCTGGATGCCGTGCTCCAGGCAGTACAGCTCCCAGCAGGCATTGCCGATCTGCACGCCCGCCTGCCCCACGTGGATGGAGATGCACTCGCGCTGTGGGACAGAAACGCATCACTCAGAACAAACAGAACTGCCCTTGTTTAGCAATGGTTCAGCACGCCCAGGGGGACTGCCAGCTCGCAAAGCCATTAAAACATTGCCCTTATTGTCTTGGAGTTGGGGGCATTTGGCACAAAACACAACAGGACACAAAAGCCCCTTTGAGACATCATCAGCTCCACCCAGAAAAACCCTTTTGGAGATTATAATTTTTACAAGCTCATCCCTCTCTTGTTCGTCTTCAATCAGACAGGAAGAGTCTGATCAACTCTTTCAAGTTCTTCAGCCAATTCCTCTCTTCATACCAAACCGAATATTTAGAAAAGCTAATGATCACACCTCTCACTGGCCTAAGTGTCCAGAACAGCAACACCCAGACCCCAGCTCCAGGAGCACAGCAACCAGAGGCAGCAAAATCCTCCCAAGATCCAGAAGCACTTCATTTAATGTACACAAAACCAAAAAAAAAAATTCTCCGGATCCCTTGAGGATACTTTGTCACTCTGAAGGAAAGGCTTTGCCTAACAAACCCCTTCATAACCCTCCATAAATACAGACCCATCAGGCCTCAAACCACCCTGCTGTACACAAGGTACTGAACTCCTCAACACCAGATAAAACTACCTCATGAGAGCCATGTAGAAAATAGTTCATGGCAGCAAAATTATCTATTCCTACCCATTTATGAATTCCCAAGTTCCCTTTGATGTCCAGAGCATAAACCCAGTTTCTTTTAATATTCCAGCACAGGACTTCAAATGGTGAAAGCCAAACCATAACAGAAACACCTCCAAACTCCTAGTCCATCTGTAGCATTTGATATTCAATATCTAGTTTTGAATGTCAGTAAAGAACGTTCTAGAAGAGCCTACATATATTTCAGTTTCATGTGACTGTTACCCAAAACTATGTTCAGACCCTATGACTGGATGGTACAATTTGGTCCCCAGGAATTCCAGGATAAGTAGGAGTACTTTCAGGCACAAGTACAGGCCAGGCAGAGAATGGACAGAGAGCAGCACTGGGGAGAAGGACATGGGGGTGTTGGTGGATGAGAAGCTCAACGTGCCCTGGCAGCCCAGAACCCCCCCTGTGCTGGGCTGATCCCCCAGCGTGGGCAGCAGGGCAGGGGGGATTCTGCCCCTGTGCTCAGGTGAGACCCCACCTGCAGAGCTGCCTCCAGCCCTGAGGTTCCAGCACAGCAAGGATGTGGAGCTGCTGGAGTGAGCCCAGAGGAGGCCACAGAGCTGCTCTGAGGGCTGGAGACCCTCTGCTCTGGAGCCAGGCTGGGAGAGCTGGAAGTGTTCACATGGAGAAGGCTCCAGGGAGACTTTAAAGCCCCTTCCAGTGCCTAAAGGGGCTCCAGGAGAGCAACTTTAGACAAATGGAAACAGCCTTAAAATGCAGGGTGATAGGGTGAGATTAGACATTATGCTGAAATTCTTCCCTGTGAAGGTGCTGAGGCCCTGGCACAGGCTGCCCAGGGAAGCTGTGGCTGCCCCTTCCCTGGAAGTGTCCAAGACCCAAGTTGGATGGGGCTTGAAGCAACCTGGTCTAGTGGAAGAGATGAAGCTGGATGGTCTCCTAGGGTCCCTTCCAACACAAACCATTCTGTGATTCTATGACCTGGAACTACCTAGTCCACATACATAGTCAATGCAGAAAAGCAGGAGCACAGTCCTTTCAAACTCATTGTGAACCCCATGAAATTAAAACTTGTATTTGTCCAAAAAAAAAAAAAAAAAAACCACCTGTTCTCAAGCACAGCACTGTACAGCTGAACTGTTTTTAAGCTCACATCCATCCAAGCTGTATATTCAGATGTCGCCCACATCCTCTCTGCAAGCAGCATTACTCAGAGCTGCTGCCACACTTCTCTCCAAAGCCATTGCACCATCACTCTCCAGGCTGAAGCACAGAGCTTGTCCAGTGCTGCCATGGCAGAGAACACACAGCCAACCTGCACAGTGTGAAAGAGGTGACAGGAAAGCCAGCTGCAGTGCCACAGAGACCAGACCATGGCAGCAACTCAGGGAACATCCCTTTAGGAGAGCAGGACAGCCTGAAACTTTTCTGCAGGGACAGGAGAATAACACAGACCACCACATCAGCCTCGATCCTCACCTGACTGAGGTCCTACCAGTGACTAAGCCTTGCTAGAGAAACTCATAAGCAGCTGGGAAAAGTTACTGAAAGGGTGTGTAAGGACTACACCACACCACAGAGATGGAGGGTGTAAAGAAGAAGGATATGTGGAGCAGCTGAGGCCATTGGCTTGTTTAGCCAGGAGAAAAGGGGAGATTTGATCATGGTCTAGAGCTCCCTCACAAGAGGAAGCAGAGAGCTCTTTGGTGACCAGTGACAGGACCCAAGGGAAGCTGTGTCAGAGGAGGTTTGCCTGGATAGGAGGAAAACATTCTTCCCCCAGGGGGTAATCAGCCAATGGAACAGGCTCCCCAGGGCAGTGGTCACAACCCCAGGGCTGACAGAATTCAACACTCTCAGGCAGAGTGGGATTCCTGGGGGTGTCCTGTGCAGGGCCAGGAGCTGGACTCAATGGCCCTGGTGGGTCCCTTCCAGCTCTGAATGTACAGCCTGGCAACACGGCCACAGACCAGGTGCTCCAGGTGCCACATTAAGCCATGGCATGTTTACTAGGACAAAATACAAAGTTCAACACATTGGGCAGTGACTCCCTGCACCAATACAAACAGCAGTAACTGAGAGGGAGCCCTGCTGCAAAGATCCTGGAGGTTCCCACAGAAATCAGCCTGAATGTCCCACAGTAGCACAAACCATGTGCCAGGGAACAAAAGGAGACATGTGGCCAGTACAGGAGAAGACTTTCCTCTGCTCTGCAGGTAGCTCCAGGTCAGAGTCTCAGAGGTTGCTGCAAGGCTCAGGTTTGTGTCAGGAAAAGCCTCCCCCGTGGAATGATGTGGCCCTGGAACAGGTCACTAGAGAAGTGGGAGGGGATCGCCATCCTTGGAGGTTTTCAAAACTTGGCTAGACGAGGTCAGTAACAAAACCTGGCCTGGTGCTACCGTGAGTCCTACTTTGAGAGTTCTTTCAACTGCTTTCCTACAACTCTACTAAGGACTTCTAAGCAGTATGTAGCTATTCAATGAAACACAGATCTTTGTCAGACACTAACAGATTCTTTGTGCATTTTGTGCTACATGGCCTCTTCATAGTGCCAAATATACTAAAGAACAAGGCTCAGATTTTATTCCAAAAGCACCAGCTCCAAGTTGGAATGACAGGCAAGAGAACTGTCACACTCTTCATAGCTTGAGGCCTTCACACATCACTGATGAGAGCTTCAGAATAAATATTAAATGTATACAGACAGCACTGGTAAATGCTGTATTCAAGCCAGTACAGAATCCTCTTATTTACTTAACTAACACTTAAATGTTTTCCCCACACTTGTATACATTATTTGCAAGCACACAAAGTTTCAGGCAGAATTTATCCAGCCCAGTCTCTATTTCCTTTCCCTACAGGATGTGCTCCAGCTGAAGGGCACTGGCCTGTCCTGTCATTGCCCTTCCAGCAGTTGCAGACTCAGTCCCTTGCTGCACTCACTGCTGGGCTGCAGCCCCCCAGCTCCCCCATGGCACTGCTGGATCAGGCTCAAGGTCCTCTGCACTCCCAGCACGCTGCTCAAGGTCCAGCTGCACCTGTGTGAGGCTGATGGAAAGCCAAGTTTCCTGAGAATGGCTGTGCCAGCTCAGACCAAGCTTATCAGCACACCATATGGAGGAACACTGTTTCCCTGGGATGGGACTCCAGGGAATCTGCATCCTTTCCAGAGACCAGGGGCTGCATTCATACCCTTGACTTTATTTGAAAACCGTACAACAAACAGCCTCCAAGGAAGAGGTAAGAGCAAGGACCTCAATACATCCCACCAATACTCTAACTTACAATCATTTTCAGCTCAACAAGTATTTCCCACACATTCACAAGCCTACAGTAGCAGTCTCGCTACATTTGTCAATCCATGTAACCTTCCGACAATCTCTTTTCAGAGATGTCGGAAGACAACACCCCCGCGGGGAAGAGACGCATGCCCATCCCAGCCTCCAGCTCAGCACCTGAACCCTGTCCTGTGGGACATCCCAGCCCCGTCACACCTTTCAGACTACCCTTCAAGGTGACTCAATTTCCCAGCTCATTCTCGCCAGCCAGTCTCACAAAGTCCTTCAGGAACTCTCCCCATCAGCCCAACCCCGGCGCTCCCACCCCGGAGAGCCCCGGGGCGGGGAGCGGGGGAGCGGCACCTCGGCGACACCCAGGGCGGTGGGCCGGGCTCCTCCCTCCGGCCCTGCGGGTCGCGCACACCGCGCGGAGGTGTCCCGGGTTTACAGGCAGCGGGAGCCCGGCGGCTCTCCCGCGCTGTGCGGGCAGGGCGGCCCGGGGCCCGCAGGGACAGACGGCTCCGGGGGCTGACGGTGCCCGGGACGGAGCTGCAGCCCCTGCACCGGCCGGAGCTGAGGGTCCCGTGGGCCGCCATGTTCTCGACGAGCCCGCCACCATTTTGGGACGAGACGGCGGGAGCTACAGGGCGCGGGACGAGACATGGCTCCGGGCAGCGAGACCCACTGCCCACCGCGGCCCGGCGGGGCCGTCCTGCCGCCCGTTCCGTTCCCCCCCACTTACTGCTGCAGCTCGCGGAGCGGTGCCGGGCTGCCCCTCGCCCCACTCACCATGGCTCGGGAGCGCTGGAACAGACGCGCAACGTGTCTGGGCAGCACCGCAACAGCGGCGGCTCACCCCGGGCTCACCTTATATAAAGTGGGGGCGGGGCGTTCGGATCCCTGCACTATGCTCATTGGCGTGGCGTGCGCTCAGCTGCGGGCCATTGGGTAACATAAATGTCTGTCACCACCCTGCGCGAACTATTGGCTGATTCGTAACAAAGGGCGGGGAGGGGGCGGGGTTTAGTCTTCCCGCCAACGAAGGCTGGCACCTTCCTCCTCAGGCTTCTCTTCAGGCCGGGATCGCTGTGGCCCGGGATCGCTGTGGCCCGGCCCGGGATCACTGTGCCCCGGCCCGGATCGCTGTGCCTCTGACCAGGATCGCTGGCCCCGGCCGGAGATCGCTGTGGCCGGGCCGGGCTGAGATTGCTCTGTCCCGGGCTGGGATCGCTCTGTCCGGAGCCAGCGGCAGAAGGGGAGGGGGCTCAGGACTGTCCATCCCCGGCTGTTGGCCAAGGGCTCCGAGCTCAGCCTGGGGAGCCCAGGGTCAACGGCTGCGCTCCTGGGAAGGAGCCCTGAGGGATAGGGGGCCGCTCGTGGCCTCCCACCCAAAAGTGTCCTGGGCGAGAGCTCTCCCTGTCCCGGCTACGCGCACTGAGGCCGGGGAAAGCCACCAGTGAAACACCCTGGCAAAGCTGGCACCAAGGCATGGGCACCCGGGATCTGCTGGGAGACAGCCTGAGAGCCCCACATCTGCCCGGTGGGCACCCAGAGGCTCCGGTCCTCCAGGCGGGTTCTGGGTGCTGTCTCTGGGCTGAAAGAGGTGGGTGTGGACAAATCCCTGTCTCAGGAGGCTGGAGGCAGCTCCACTGCAGTCACCAGGGACAGCAGTGCCTGTGCCAACTGCCATTACTGGGATGAAGAGTCACAAACTGGAAAGGACTCAAAGCTAAAGGGTCGTATCTGGAGAGCCACATAGATTCTACTGGAATCAGTAGATCTGGTGTTTAAACTCCAGCTGAAGTTGGATATTAAGTGGGAAGCATAAAAACCTTGTGGTATGTCCTAAGGATTGTATTAACAGAAGTATTCCTGCGATTGCCAAACTCACTCCCTAGGTAAAAGCTGCTGCTGTGTGTGCAGGTCTGATATTTGATACCTGGAGTTCCATCTATCCTTCAGGGCCTCAGCACCAGCTTCGGTTTCAGGAATTTCCTTCTTCCTGCACTGAGCTGAGTTTTTGCAGCAGAAGAGGGACGTGAAACAATTTTGAACAATAACAAAATGGGTGATTTTTCCTTTTCCTGTATAGATCTCCAGCCCTGCAAGCAGCCTGGATAAGAGTGGCACTTTTAACGGGAGTGTGGTGGAATTGTGCCAGGCTGGATCTGTACATGGAGGGAAGGGATCAACCCCCTCACTCCGACTGATCCCTAGGGCAGGGAACTGACACCTGCTGAGGATGCTGCTCCTGCTGTTATCAACCCCATTCTGATCCTTTGAGCCCAAGGCATGGAATGAAACATATGTGGGTGTACCCTGAAAGGAAAGAAGGGCAAAAGCACTCTGGAAAGCAAGGATCAGAGGATTGAGAGAGGATCAGAGGTGGAAAAAGGGGAAAAACCCACAAATAACATTGATATAATTGTTTTTCCAAAGAATGATGCCAAGTGTAATGTGTGACTGAAAACCAGGTGGGCTATAAGAAAGCACTAAACTGTGTTTAGGGAATTTGGCTGATGCCTTAAGTTTTAGCTTTCATATTTTCCAGATTCTGTACGGCATTAGTATATAGCTCTAAACTTCATATAAAGTGTCAGCAAGTTCTCTTCACAGTTTAGTTAGATAAAACAATCCTTTTCCAGCCCCAGAACCAAGGACACCATTGCAGCTTCAGGCCCTAAAAGTGTAAACAACAACGAATTGAGGAGAGCAAACTGGGAGGATGGGACTTCATAACCTGGAGGTGTAATTGGACAATTAACTCCAATATGGAAATGGAACAAAACTTATAAAAGTGTGAGAACTCGTGACTCTGAGTCAGTCTTGGGTGTGGCCTCGTCCAGGCTCTTGTACTGCCCAAGATGTGTCCTTTGACAGCCTTTTTAATAAATCCCTACTTTATTCCTGTAACACCGTCTAGCTCTGTTCTGCTGCATTATGAAGTAGTCCCCAGTCCTACAGAAGCTGGTGCTGCTGCACACCCAAAAACCATTCCTTGGGACCTGAAATGCTTTTGATTTAGTTTGACTAAAGGGTCATGTCAAATCCAAGGAGCTATCAGGGATTTCTTTAACACATCCTTTTTTCCTGCTGGAGACCAGTTCTGTGAGCAGCAGCAGTTTTTTTGTTTCCCCAAGATTTCCCTGTGCCTGGTAACGCTATCACGGCCCCATGCACGGACTTTGGCTGCAACCCTTGTGTTCAGTGAATATGACACCTTCCAAAAATTCTGGACTAGCTGTGTATCTGTGATACAGTCACAGCAGCTGCACTGCAGGCCTGGGGCTTCTCCAGCAGCTTGGATGAAACTTCTTTGAATGGACAACTCTGCAGCTCTTGCCTTCTGTTCTTTCTTGGAAGAATTGGATAAATAAGGTGTGCACATTCACTTCTGTCATTGTATTCCCAAAAATGCAACAGCCTTAACCCTGTGCCTGCCTGCTCTAAGTACCTGGGGTGACCTGGGAGTTCCATGCACATTTCCCAGCACTCAGATGGACAAGGGCAGCTTGCTGCCTGCGTTTTGGCCAGGTACTGACTGAGGTACCAGCTCCTCCTCATCCCCAGCTCACAGAACACAGGGTGTGAGGATTGCTGAGGGCACGTGTATGGTGAGAATGAAGCCATCAAATCGCACCACTCAGGGGACAGTGCTTCACCACAGCCCCATTGTTTCAGAGCTCAAGTTCATCTCCTCCTCTCCAAGTGCAAATCCATGCTGTTTCACACATCCATCATCAGTCCTGTGCACTCACCCTGCTTTTAGAACTGACTCCTTCCAGAACTGTAGGGGCCCTCTGACTGTATCAGCAGGGAAAGACACTCCCTTCCAAGTGCCTCCTTTGTGGAGGCCAAAGAACCCAGCCCAGATGCCTGTCTGGACAATTCCTACACAGGAGCATGGCAAAAGGGGAAGGGGGGACAGGCAGTGAGTTTGGGAGTTTTCCTGCTCTGGTTTAAGCTGTATCCCATAGCCACCAGCCTTACACCAGCCCATTGCAGGATCAGGGGGTACCTCAGCAGTGTGGGGGCTCTGCTCCTCAGTGATGGGTTTTATTCTCTGGCTCTGAAAGACCCTTTCTATATCTAATATATTTGATTTTATTAATTATTTCAAATTTTAGATGGCAGGACCTGGAGCTGGTCCTGGACATCAGCTGGGAGCTGGTGAAGGGATGTGTCATGCCCCAGCAGCAGGAAGGAGTACACTCCAGCAGCCAGTTCCTTAACATGGATTTCTTTCTCATAAGGAGAACTGCGTAACCCAGGGGATGGGGACGGATCCTCTGGTGTGCCTCAGGGTGGTGTGGGCAGGGCCCTGGGAAGGAGAGGGATGTGCAGGTGGAGGTGCTCCTGGGATGCACCAGAGAGTAGCAACAGCCCAGTGCACATTGCTGGGCTTTGGCTGCAGAGTGGGATGTTCATCTCCTCACAGACCTGCATATTTGCCCTGGTTTCAGCCTGGACTGGGTGAAATTTTGTCACAGCAGCCATGAGGGGTAGGGCCTAGAGCCCTGTGTGTGGGTTCAGGTTGTTATTCCATACCATGCACTTCACTGCCCGGGTGGGAAGGTGGAAGTGAGGGACTCTCCCTTCCTGAGGAAGAATGACATTCCCTTTTGGTGGGGGAAAGCATGTGGGCAGGAAGAGCTGTTGGGTATTGTGGTTTTCCATGTAAATAAATAATGCTTGATACTTGTGTTATTAATATTGTTGTTATTACTGGTCGTTTTCTTATCTCATTGCTGTTTCCAGTAAATTGTTCTTATCTCAACACATGCTTTGCACCTTTTGTGCCTCCAATTCTCAATGCCATCCCCTCCCGAGAGCAGGAAGGTGGAGGGGAAGGGGGGCATGAGAGGCATCTGGTTTGGGGGAGTCTTGGTGGAGACACTGAATTGGGGAATAGAATTTCTAAACCACAACAACCTTCTATCTCATCACACAGACCTGCACATTTTATCTCAACTGCTGCATTGCAACAAACAGAGCAACAATTTGGGGAGAATGCTTAATCCTCTGACCTCAGGCCAAACCTTGATGGGAGGACATAGATACTCCATAAGGGTTTTGGGAATGTTTGCTGGGTGCCAAGATAAATCTTTCATTTAGAGCTGAAAACTATTCATAACTAGCACTGAATTCATTCCTGTTCTAAACAGTCCTGATCCAGATGGGCTGGGAATCCTTAAATACAGGAACTACAAGGCAGAAGGCATAGCCAGAGTGGTTTGTACAAGGGAAGGCCTCCAGAACCCTGAACGTGTGCAGTAGGCGCATCTCTAATTATATGATTAAACCCTGTTTATACCTGATCCTGCCCCCGCAGGGAGTGTCCAATTAAGTGGCAGGATGTGTCTGAGTTTCCAGAGTGGAACCCCAAAGGGCTGGGCTCTGTTTTTGTTTGTGAGGTTCCTTCCATGACAGTCGGAGTACTTGCAGCAGTGTCTGCCCACAGATTAACATTCCATGAGCAAGATTAATATCAGCATTTTCTCCCTTGATCACTTTGTAACCTCACCATGCTATTAGCCTGGCTTCTTGGAGGTAATCCTTAAATAAGAGCCTGGTTTAATGACCTTAAATACATTCTCTGCTTTTAAATCTTAGATTATTTGTTCATCCAACTGTTTTAATCCTGCTCCTGCAAGCCTGGACTTCACTACCTGCCCAATTTTTTTTGTTCTCTGCAAGCCCACATTGGAGGGGCTGCTCCCATCCCTGCTCACTTCAAATACTGCTTCAGCCCAGACTCTTTCAGTGCTGCTTTCCTGCCTTTCCCTGCTGCTCTGCGGCACCAAACCTCCACCTGCCATTTGTCAAAGCTGAAACAGCTTCTCTAGCAAGTACAGTTGCTTTTAATTTAGAATTCAAAGCCCTCCTGAGGAACTCACCAACTGGGCCATGGCCCCTCTGTTTTGGGGTGCTGTATCTGTCTCAAATGATGCCAGACTTTGTACCTGAACCTGTACCAGGTTGAGTTTGTTACTTGTAGGGAGTAAACTATCCCTAGCCTATAAATTTTGTCTTCTCCACACTAACTTTTGGTTTAGATATTGAAAACATATCTTCTCTTGCCCTGCTAGAGGAATTGGTCTCTCTTTTAGGGCAATTAATTGGCTTTTTTTGGGAGGTGTTCACCTGGAGAAGAAAAGGCTCCAGGGAGACCTTAGAGTTCCTTCCAGTGCCTAAAGGGGTTCCAGGAGAGCTGGAGAGGGACTTTGGACAAGGGCCTGGAGTGCCAGGATGAGGGGGAATGGCTTCCCACTGCCAGAGGGCAGGGATGGGTGGGACACTGGGGAGAAATTCCTTTCTGTGAAGGTGGTCCAGGTTGCCCAGAGAAGCTGTGGCTGCCCCATCCCTGGAAGTATCCAAGGCCAGGTGGGACAGGACTTGGAGCACCCTGGGATAGTGGAAGGTGTCCCTGCTCACAGCAGGGGTGGGACTGGATGGGCTTTAAGGTTCTTTCCAACCCAAACCATTTTGTGATTCTTTCAGTGTGGGTAACCAAAATCACTCATAAAGCCAGATCTGTCTTGCTGTGCAGCTTCCCCTCCCTGCTGGTCAGGCAGCAGCACCAGGGACCAGCTCATTCCTATTCCCAGAGCTGGGACATTCCCATCTGTACCGACCGTGTCGTGGGGTCCTTCTGACCATGGAACCTGGCAGAGGTGCAGTGAGTGAGTGTGGCAAGCAGTTCACATCCTGCAGGGGTTTGGGCTGGGGCAGAGTAACAGCTCTCCACAGCATCTTGTGGTGCTGTTTGGGATCTGTGCTGAGAATAGCACTGATCCCACAGGGATGATTTCGCTCCTGCTGAGTCAGGAGCTGTTCTGCCCCTCACCCTGACCCACCAGCACTGGGCCAGGGATGCACAAGGATCTGGGGGGACACAGCCAGGACAGCTGTCCCCCACTGACCATGGAGATATCCCAGACCATGTGATGCCCTGAAACAGAAGGTGAGGGGATGGTGGGATCTGGCCAGGCTTAAGGCAGTTGGTGATGAGCAGCTGCTTTCTTATATCACTTGTTTTTCTTGGTTTCTATTTTCCTCTATTTGTTGGTTTTGTCCCCTTACATTTAAAAAAAAATCTTTTTCATTATTTAACTGTCTTTATGTCAACCCCCTAGTTTTCTCATTTTCACCTTCCACTTCTCCTGCCATTACAGTATGGGGGAGAAACGAGGGGCTGTGTTGGTGCTTAGCTGCCAGCTGGGGTTAAACCATGACACATCCACAGTCCAGACTCCTCCATCTCTGATGGCCAGGCAGCAGAGGCTGGGGGAAGTGTCATAGACCTGAGTTGGTTCTTGCTACCCAAGCACACATGGGGTGGCTGTACTGAGAATCCTGTGGATTGCTGACCAGTAAATCAGGTAGGAACAGAAACTCCTCAGTCCACTGTCTCAGACTTGAGACCCTCTGGGAATTCATGGTTACGCCGATGGATTAGAGCAGGGCACCAGGACAGAGCTGAGCACTCATGACCCCATTAGCCCTGAGGAGCTGAAGCAGTGTAGGCACTGACGTGGCTGGAGAGCTCCAGGTGGTCCTGCAGAGGGATGCATGGACAAGGCAGAGGTGCTGTGCAGGTGCACTGCACTACAACCAGTGCACCCAGTTCTGCACTGGCCTTGTGGTGTAGCTGCACATGGAAACAGCCTCTTTTTGCTGACCTCTGTGCCAAGACCAATTTTACATCAGTTTAGCTGGATCAGCAGCACAAACTAGTTTGTCTGTGAAAGCGGGGAGGGGGTGCCAAGGAATGAGCCAGAGAGTCCCAGTAAACTGCACTTTATGTTGTGCTGCCCTGAGTATGTGCAGCACTGGGCACTGTGGCATCACCTCTCCCAAAATCAGGAACTGTGTCCCAGGTACCATCCAGCTACACACAAAACATTCCCTTTTGGTGCCAGCATACTGGGTTTCCAAGAGAAATCCCCATATAGTAGCAGAGGCCTTGAGGAAAGGGAAGGAACCAGATCCCCCCAAGCAGTGCTGGCATCATGAGGGCCTGTGGAGTGCTGGCACCAGAGCCAGGCTGGGACACCTGTGGCTGCAGCAGGGATTGAGCTGACGAGGGCACAGAGCCCCCAGGTCGCTGCTGATGCATAGCTACAGCCCTCACACTTGGGTGTTCCTCATCAAGGGAGATCCCTCCCTCTGGAGCCTGAAGCTGCTCCTTTCTCCAAGCGCCCTTTCTCTTTGGCAGTTGGGTTCTATTTGCCGAGTCCTGGCCTTTTTTGGTGCCAGCCCCTTGGACCTGCCATGGCCTGGCAGAGAAAACCAATTCCTCCAAGAGAACAGGAAAGCACGAGGCAACAAGTTCTTGAAGCCATGTCCTCATGTTCCACTGCCAGATATTCCAAATTACCCAGCGATTCTGCAACGAGCTGCGGTCTGGATGTTTGCCATGGAAAGAACCGGCTGTTCACAGCATTCCAGGCAGCGTGCAGAGCCAGCTGCTTCAGGAGGGGAAGGATACCTGTGCTGACACGGCTTTGCTCATTTTCCTCTGCTCTCAGGGCATCTCTTCCAGCTGGGTTGGAACAATGGCACAGGGTACTCCAGGCAGCAAGCAGACAGAGCGCTCTGCCTCTGCACGCACAGCGATTACAGCAACTGTCTGCCTTCCCGCAGGGAATTCAGAGCCTCCTGGAAGATAAGGAACATGAAAAGGGGAGCAGAAGCCCAGCTGAGCATACACACACTCCCTGCTGCTTCACCAGCGAGGAGAGGCGGGGACAAGCACATCCACGAGGGAATCCTCCCTGCGCAGCTCTTGCCCTAGGGACACTCGGATCCCATCAACACACACACAAATAACCCTGAAAGGCTTGTGAGGGACAGACCCCGCCGGCAGCTCTACCCTGTCCTGCCGCACACAGCCGGGGCTGCTGGAAACACACGGCTCTAGCTCTCTGCTTCGGCCTCCTGTGCGGCTGCACGGCTGCTGTGGCAGCACAGCCCCTCTGCCAGGTCCAGCTGCATCTCTGGGCTCCAAACCTGCCCCGGGCTGTCCCGCCCAGCTCAGCCCACACGGCTGATAGGCAGGTGCCCTTCCCTCCTTGGCACGGTTTTCTCCAGGCAGAAGCTGTATCTGAGTAGTTCATGTCGTAAGCTCCCAGGAAATGGCCCTGGGATGCTCAAGGGACAGATCTTCCCCCCACGTGCTCCCACCCCTGCAGCTCTCCCAGAGTTCGATGCGCAGCACTTGAAAAGCCAAACTGCAGCAACCACTGGGATGGACTGTGCCACACTCCCTTCAGTTTTAGCAAAGATGCAAGACACACTTTTTCCAGAGCTGCTTCCCCCTCTCAGAGCATGGAAGGGTTATCTCAGGAACCCTGGAACCTGCTCACTCTTCCTCAGGGATTGCACAAAGGGTGCCAAGCACTCGATTTTCACTTTGTGTAAGATTGGGTCATTTTCAGGTGCTGGGGCACTCACCCCAAAGCACATTCCTGTGAAAACTGGCTTCTCTCCTCCATCCAGCCCCACAGGTCAGTAACTCTCACCTGGATTGCTGGGCTGCCATCTCCCTCTTCTCTGTCACCGAGGGGCCCAGCTGTGCTCATACCAAAGCTGCACCGGAGGGACCTGGCTGCCTCACAACTCAGCACTCAAGTATTTATGCTGAAATGTATAAAACTGTTGGTTGAAAGAGAACAAAGCTGGCTTTGATAAAAGCCCTCATGTTCTCTCTGCATTTTTATGGCCAGTTCCACTCATCTACTGTGGTTTGTGTCCCCAACCAGCTTCAAAATACTTGGTGGGTTTTTGGAAAAATACTTGGTGTTTTAGTGTTTCTTTGATTCTGGAGTTTGGCCTGTATTAACCTGACTCTGTGGGAGACAGGGATGCTTTTCCTGTACCAGTTGTCCAAGAACCCTGAAGCTATTTAATCTCAATTATTTCCTTTCCTCCTATTTCTTGCCAGGGAGTGTAATGTCAGATATGTAAAAAGACCTTCAGAGAAATTCATAACACATTTCAGAAATCCTTGTTCCCCCGAACAGCTCCCTGCAGAACTGCCTGTGCTGATGGGGCAATCCCTGCTCACACAGAGGTTTAGGGAATGCAGCAAGGTGAGCTGTGCAGGACAGGGAACACCACAACCACCTCCCTGGCCAAGCTGGCCCTGCTTTCATCAGCCACAGCTCTTCTCTGAATACTGCTGAGCCATTCCCCCCCACACCTGCAGGCAGCAGGTCCCACAGAGATGCTGTGCAGGTGCTGCAGTGATCTCACTTTCACCCCTGCTGGGTTCCTCGTGAGGACACAGCTGGATGGGAGAGCCCTAGGACACAGCAGGGAGCAAACAGCAAAGTTCTCCAAGCTACTGCTTCAAAGCTCACATTGTCACCAGTGCCCTGCTGAAGATTCCCTCAGTAACAGGTGAGGAACCAAGGAGAGGCCTCAGGCCTTGGCAGGCCCAGGCACCCAGGCCTTTTGCTGATTGCAGAGACTGGGAAAGAGGGAGCCTTGAATCCCAGCCCCTGCTCCATGCATCACTTACCTGATTCAGTGAAATGTAACTCATTTAGGGAAGAAAGAGTGTGACTGTGACCTCTGTGCAAGGCATGACTTGTGGCAGTTCCCCAGGTCAGCTCAGCTGATCTCACAGCCTGCAGCTGCCAAAAAGGAGGGATGGCCTCCATCCTGCCACTGCCCCTGGAGCGTCTCACAGGCTGCATGTGTTGACTCAGCAGCCAAGAAAGGAAGCTTTAGCCTAAGTTATCAAATGGAACACACAAAGGGTTCAGCAGCTGCTTGAGTGGGAGGTTTGGGTGGGAATGGGAGCAGAGGTGAAGCTACAGGAGCTGCCAATCTCAGCCAGACCCAGACCATGGCTCTGGGCTGTGAACCCATCCCAATATCAGAACAAGTGTGGAGCAAGGTCTGCTTTTAACCATCCTAAGCACATGTATGGCATATAAACACCTGACCCATACAAACCAGGCATGCCTTAAATCCACACTGGGAAGCAATTAGACAAAATTGTTATCATTTGCCCCCTTGAACCTTGCTGGAGGGATTGTCTGGAGCAGAGGAGCAGGTTTGTTACTGTTCCCTCTCAAGGCACTGCTACATCTTAACACAGGATGGTCTCAGGAGTCAAATCTGTGCAGACATTAAATACAACAATCCATTTTCAAATTAATTTAAAGTGGCCTACATGTGGAAATAAGAGTTTCTGCACTGTCTTGGTGTTGACAGAGAAAGACAGGCTGCAAGATGAGCTTTCCCAGGTCCTATGTAAATGTTCCCCATGCCTGAGGGCTGTCTACCCTTATTTTCTAGGCGTTACCACAAGCAACTGGAAAACAGTTTTTCAACATGCTGGATAAAAAGCAGGGAAAATATTTGTGAGTCTATGTGAATTTTTATTAGCTCTCATTGACACAGGAACGGTGCAGCTTCAGCAGATGCCAAACCTGGTGATGTGTCCAGTGAGCAGCAGCTGCTCTTCCCCCAGGCCATGTCTGCTGACTGGGACACTCCTCCCCCAAAGCTCCGTGGAGCTGCCTGAGCTCAAATTCCACACAGTGTGCTGCCTTTTCCCCACCTCCTGCACACCCCCCTGAAATTCTCAGTCACCTCTGGGAACATGAATTAGCCCAGGTACTGAGAGCTGGGCTGCACTGCTGTCCCATCACCTGCCCCAGGTCTCTGCCCGTGCCACCAGTGCTGCAGGGGTGTTTCTCATGGCCTCTCCAAGCTGCAGGAACCCAAGACCCTACCTGAGGCTGAATGATGCCCAAGATCTCATGGTACAAAAGCTTCTTCCCAAGAATTCCCATCACACTGTTCATTTCTTCTTAGCATTTCAAGTCTATGTGATCCTATTTAATATTTAAGAGTCAGCAGAAAGCAGACCTGGATCCGTGGAGGATTCAGCTCCCCTCTCCCAGCAAAGAGGAGCAGGAGCTCCCAGCACTCTGAGGGCTGTGCTGAGGTGGATTTCAGCTGCTTGAAAATTCCAACGTGAAGGCTTTGACCTGACTCTCCCATCCCTCCAGGGGTGTTCTACTGACAGGGAAAGCTGCCACCACCCCCCAGCTCCTCCCAGTGCCACCCACTACTCAGGAATCCACAAGTACCATTTCTTGGAGGTCATTTACTCAGTGTTACTCAAGCTGATTTCCAGTCTGTTCTGCACAGTGGCTCCTTCAAAATGAGACTTGTGCAGTGCAGCATATTTAAGTAACATGGACTGTAAGTGGGGTATTACAGGTCAGAACACATATCCTAAGAATCCAAATGAAAGTGTGAAACTAGTGATGTGATCCCACCCTTTTGCCGTGCCTGCGCAGAACCCAAGTGAAGCTCTCTTGTCCTTTGAGGTACATCTCCTTGGTGAACCTGTGCAGTCCTTGGGCTTAGGGCTGAGAGACAGGAAGGGCAGGAGGGAAGAAGCAGTTTCCATGACAAATGTCCATCTGACACATTTAGCAAGGACACAGCACAGGATTTGCCTCCTGCTCCAGCAAGGCCCTCAGCCCCCAGAGCAGAGTTCTGCCTCTCTCCCTGCCCTGATAAATCCTGACTGCCCACAGCAGAGGTTCCTGACAGAGCAGCCCCAGAACAGGCCACACATTAAGGCAGTGTCTCCAAATTGTTGAAGTGCAGGTGCTCAAGCACTGCAGGAAGAAGGGACTTGTTTCTGCCCCTCCTGCTGTCATGATGACTCTTCTGGGAGACTCATCTGAGGCTGTGCCTGCCCTACAGAGCCCTGCCAGCAAAATTGTTTCATTAGAGGGGCAAGGGAAAGGCTCTTCCCACAGCCTAGGGGCAGCACACCAACACCCCACCTTGAGTTTGGTGGCACAAGCAAGTCCATCACCCAACAGGGTGACAGCTAAGCCTTCACAGCTGGATTAGCACCCAAGTGCTCATGAGCAGAGGACAGTGATATGTCCCACAGTGAGGCACAGCACCAGGGACCCCAAAGCATCCCTGGAGAGCTGCTCTGTCACTCACACAGGGCTCAGCAATGGAGAATGAGCTGGGCCACGATTACCAGCAGTGATAAATGCAGGGAGAACCATGGCTGCTGCAGCCTCCTTCCATTTTTAATTAGCTCTTAGTGCCCAGCTTTCAAAAGGCAGAAACCAAAACTGGCCACAATACCCCAGATTACTCTTACCACCAGCTTTTACAGAAGAGAAATTCCTTCCTCATATCACTGTTTAACACACACACATATTTTCTGACATGCTTCAGCACTGCCTGTCGAATGATTCAGATGCTTTTCAGGCTGGAATCTCTTCACTCTTGCTGCCTGAAAGCTCTATGGTCTGGCACATTTTCTTTTTTTGCTGCTCTGTCAGCTTATGCTGTCTGCACATTCTACCTGTGTTTTGTTCCCAAGTACTCAGTTAATAGAACTGCACATGTTAGTTGGAATGCCTTACACTCACTTCAGGTGCCACAGCTGTCAGGTGGGATGAGGTTTTGGAGAACATAAATGTTAGAGTTTGGGGCAGCAAACATTCCTTCTGAAAATCAACAGAAGATGCAGCCTCAAGCCCTGGAACTGCTCTGGCTGCAGGTCAGACAGTTTCAGCTGCCAGGATGACTCAGTGCAGCACTCCTGTCCTCCTGTTTGCCCTGTCCCAGTGCTCCCATTTACATGGTGTCACAGGGCCACCAGCAGGAGAGACACCTCAGCCCCCTGGAGCAACAGCAGCCACCAGGGAAGTGGTAGAGCAGCCAGACTGGGGCAGATTGGGCTACGAGGCAAAAATGTCAGGGTGAGCTGTCCCTGCAGGGCACAGGGACCCTCCCACCACCAACACTCTTCCCGTGTGGGTGCAGGCGAGGAGCTGGCTGTGCCAGGGCTGCAATTCCTGACGCTGCTCAGCCTGCGGATCTGGGAAATGGGGCGACCAGCTGAGCTGGGGGTCAGTCACACCGGGGAGCAGGCAAGCTGTGGCCAGCCGGGCCGCGGGGCAGGCGGGCCGTGCTCAGTGGGGCTCTGGGGCGAGCAGCCGCGGTCAGTCCGCAGGGCTGCCCGCCCACGGAGCCGTCGGGGCTCCCGGGCCCGGCTCCCAGCCCGGGGCCGGCGTCACTCGTGGGCCACGCGCTCCAGCGCCACGTAGAAGCTGTCCTTGTCGTCGAGGCAGTGCCAGCCGATGGGCCCCGCCTCGCAGTCGGCGCACACCAGGAACTTGACGTTGCCCACGTCGCGGGTGAATCCCACGTTCTCGAAGGAGAACATGTCGCGCACCAGCCAGTGCTCCCGCAGCACGTCCCCGCCGCCTCCCGCCGCCGCCGCCGCCGCCTTCTTCCTCATGGCGGGCAGGAGGAGCTGCGGAGACACGGGGCCGTCACCGCCGGGCCGGCACCGCCCGCCCCTCCCCCGAACCCCCCGGTACCTCACGGCGGGCGAAGGTGGCGGCGCCGGGCAGCAGCACCCGGGAGCCGCAGCGCTGGCACAGCACGGCCCGCAGGTTGCGGCCCTGCGCGCACACGAGCCCGGCCGAGCCCGGCGCGGCCGCAGGAGGAGCGGGGGGAGAGGCCGGAGGCGCCGCCGGCTCCATCTCCGCGCAGGGCGCCGCCATGGCGAGGGGCGGGGCCGGTGGCGTGACGTCACCAGAGCGGCGAGTGACGTCACTGTTGTAACCCCGCCCTGCGGTGGTGGCCCCGCCCCGCTCCCCATCCCCGGGAGGGTCCGGGAGCTCCGGGCTGGGAATCCTGGCCTAGGGATCCTGCACTGGGATCCTGCACCGGGATACTGCACCGGGATCCTGCACAGGAATCCCTCACCGGGATCCTGCACAGGAATCCTGGCCTAGGGATCCTGCACAGGAATCCTGCACAGGAATCCTGGCCTAGGGATCCTGCACCGGGATCCTGCACAGGAATCCTGGCCTAGGGATCCTGCACAGGAATCCTGGCCTAGGGATCCTGCACCGGGATCCTGCACAGGAATCCCGCACAGGAATCCTGCACAGGAACCCTGCACTGGGATCCTGCACAGGAATCCTGCACAGGAATCCTGGCCTAGGGATCCTGCACCGGGATCCTGCACAGGAATCCCGCACAGGAATCCTGCACAGGAACCCTGCACTGGGATCCTGCACAGGAATCCTGCACCGGGATCCTGCACAGGAACCCTGCACTGGGGATTCTGCCCTGGGGATCCCATCCTGGGGATCCCGTCCTGGGAATCCTCTCCCAGGAGTCCTGCCCTGGGATCCTGCCCTGGGAGTGGGCTGAGACCCCAGCGCGGGCTGAGGCCCTGGCACGGGCTGCCCCTGGATCCCTGGCAGTGCCCAAGGCCAGGCTTGGAGCAGCCTGGGATGGTGGAAGGTGTCCCTGCCCATGGCAGGGGGGATGGGAAGAGTTTTAAGGTCCTTCCCACCCAAACCAGTCTGGGATTTTCTGGTCCCCCAGGGATCCTGGACTGGCGGGAGTTGGCAGTGCTGTGTCTGTCACGGCCTGCCCGCAGGGACCATGAGGGACAGTCACTTCCTAGGCGTGGGAGTCTGGAGATGACTGAATCCGTGGCTGGAGAAGGAGCTCAGTTGATGCTGGACAAAGGGAAATTGTCTCCCTTTAAAAGTCTCCACCAATGGAGATATTCCAGAACCATCTGGAAGCAATCCTGTGCCAGGCAGGGAGGTGGGACCAGACGAGCCACTGTGGTCCCTTCCCAGCTGTCCCACCCTGGGATTCTGTGAAGCTGCAGCTCATCTTTGCATGTGGTGGCTGCATCGGCATTTGGGAGAGCCCGGGCTGCTCTCGTGGCTGCTTGGCACACAGAGAACCCCCTTGAAGGGGAGGACAGAGGGCCCTGAAAGGGCCAAGGGGCTGACACTGGCAGCAGCGTGTGTTCCTGGAGAGGAAAGCAGAGATCAGCCTGACCCCACAGAGCCTGGCCAGAGCAGGAGGCAGTGCCAGGGCTCACAGGCAGCGCTGCTGGGGGCAAGGTCCTGGGGCCCAGGAGACTCTGCTGCTCCTCACTGAGCACCTTTGAGCCACTCTGGCTCTGTGCTGCCCTGGGATGCTGCTAATGCTCCTCTGTTAGTGTTGAAAAGATTGAAAGAGGCCTTTTGACTGAGCCACTGCTTCTTTAGAAGGTAGGCCAGATCCCAGAAAAGTCCAGATTTGGTGTAAATATGCCCCATCCTCCTGCTGTCTCACTCCTGACTGCCTGCTGCCAAGAGCCCTCAGGAGAAGCCAGAAATGGGAACTGATATTTGAGGTAAATATTCACTAAATATTAAGTGATATTCACTAAACAAAGGTGAGGGTTTCAGCAGCAATGAAATGTCCCCCTGTTCTTTTAAAAGTTTTAAAGTTCTTCTAAAAGTTTTCTATGCCTTCTGATGTTTACATCTTTCTACTAGAGTTTTTCACGCATGTTCATGTAAATAATGATTGTTTTACATTATTCTTTGTAAAAAGAGAAAATTAATAAATTGTTAGTTTAACCAGTGTAGTTAGAAAAGTAACAATTTCATCCTCCAATCCACTACCACTTTTAAAATTCTATATATTACAAAGTCAGAAATAAAGTTCCCTCCTTTTACTCTCTTTTCCCTCTTTTACATCTAATGTGAATGTGTTGGTTATTTGGTGTTGTAGTATGAAATCTGCTGAATGCAGCTGCTCCCCTCAGGCTCCAGCCCTGGGCGATGCTGACACGAGCTGGGGTGTGAGTGTAGCTGAGAGACATCAGCCCACTCCCCTGGTCCTGTGCAGGTGTTCCTAAGGCAGGGGCAGAGTTTGGGGCATTTGAGCTCCTGAGCCCTGTCTGGGCGTGTGTGGGGAGCCAGAGCAGGGCTCGAGAGGGGAGCAGAGCACGAGGAGGTGAGGAGCTCAGCAGTGCCCACTGAGCAGCCCTGGGGCTGCCCTGAGCCAGGCACAAACCAGCCACGGGAAGGGGACAGGGTCCAGTCCTGTCCCACAGCCACCTGTCTGGGGGCTCAGGGAAGTCACAGAACTCCCATGCCTGGAGATGCTCTGGACTCAAAAGACCCTGATCCAAACTGGATCCGGGTTACAGCCCACCAGATTGCCCTTCCCAAGTACAATTATCCTTGGATTCTATGAGTTCTTTCCTGCTCAGGTAGGTGTCAACACCACTTTGAGAAAAACACCCCAGAACATTCCTGGGAGTTGAAAGCCATCCCTGCCCTGGGAGCTGACTCGGGCTGACCCAGAGGCACCTGAGCAGAGACAGTCCACTCCAGTGTCACTTCTCTCTCTCCAGAGCTTCAGAGCCTCCCCATGGGTCACTCCTGCTCCAGACTGTGACATTCACATTCTCTAGACAGAGAGACATAATTCTGTCTCTCAGGAGAGGCACAGAGAGAAGAGAAAACAATCTTTGTCTCTGCTCCTTTGTTTTCCCCATGTGGAATGTGGTGTGGAGATTGTTCACCTGCAGGGATTGCTGGGTTGGATTCTGGTGAAGGTTGTTTGGGGTCAGTGACCAGTGGGATCCAGCTGTGGCTTGGGCTCTCAGCAGAGTCACGAGTTTGAGTTAGGTAAGTAAGAAGTAAGTGTGTAGAATACTACAGTATCTCTTTAAATAGTATATTAATGTAATATTGTATAGTTTTAATAAAGCTATCCTTCAGCCTTCTGATCTGGAGCCAGACCTCATCATTTCTTCCCTGAGCCGGGGTTCGCCGCATTTTTTACAATAGCAGACCAGCCAGGAAAGCTCTGCTCCTGCCCACGCATCTGCTTTGCAGGAGGGTCAGTGGGGGAGGCCTTTCCCTCCCAGCCTGTAGCAGAATGTGCAGTGACACATTTGTAAGGTTCTGCCTGGTTGTACCACGTGTGCACATCCTCATTTTGGGGGTAACACAGGCTGTGAGGGGTGATGTGGTGTTATATTTTAGCCAAATGGTATGCTCTGTCTCACCCCTTGAAAATGTACAGTTTATTCCAAGCCTGTGATCCCCCCTTGAAGTATCATGTGTCTGTAATCCCATTGGCCCAATCTTATTCCGTGCCCACTTTGAATCTCCCTGTTAAGTGTGCCGGGGGGACGGGGCTCTCTCTCTGAGCTGGCTCTCATGGCCGGTGCTCTCTCGGCCCCTCTCTCCCCCTCCCCTTTCCCCCTCACTCCCTCTTTCCCCCTGTCCCTCAGAAACCATGCTGCTCCCGGGGGTAGGACCCCAATTAACCCTCATCTAATGAGCACCCTCAGAAGCCGTGTGGAGTCTCCTTGCCTGCCTGCTGCTACCAGCCAACTCACAGCTTGGGGGGCCTCCTGGGGACACCCCGGAGGGTTCCCCCAAACGCGCCGCAACAGGGCGAGATCCCAGCCAGATGGAGGGGGAAGGTGAATCCTCTGCCTGCCCTGGGGAGGCTGGTGCAGGATGCAAATCCCCGCTGTCAGTGCTACATCTGCTCTCACCTCGTCACATTAACGTGAGATGGGCACTTCTGACGAGGGCCCCAGCCCATAACCCCTGAGTGGCACAACACCAGCTGATGTCTCCAGCTTGTGGCCCGAGCTGCTGCTGGGCTAGGCTGGTTGGTCAGGGCTGGTGGCTGGAGTGGTGTCTCATTGTTACAGTCCTTGTGAACAGTTCAAGAGGTAAATAAAAACCCACTAATAGGGTCTTTGGTCAATTCTTAAGTCTTCGATGGGAGCTTTCTCTGTTGAAAACTCACCCTTAATTCTGCCTTTTAGCATTTTCTGCTGGATTATTCATGAAGCAAAGCTTCACTCTTGCTGGCCAGGGAGAATCCATACCTGCTTCCTCCCAGGCAGAACATTTTGTCCCTTTGTTTTGCTTTCTGCAGGAGCCTAGACATTTTCTCATCTCCAGCACCAACACGGAGCATTTTGCAGATTTATATAATGCATTACCTCCCTGAAAAAAAACAGTTCCTCTTCAAACCCTTCAGTGCATCCTGCCGTGGAAAGGCAGGGATGGGTCTGCTGGCCACTCTCACAGGGTCACATCCTGCTGTGACCCAGTTCTGCTGCTGCTGCTTCAATCTACCCAACTGCTGAGTTTCTGCCCAACCACACACTGGACACTTTTGGAGCTGAATCCTCCTGAGCCCTCTGCAGGAGAGCAGGGCTCGTCAGGGAAGGGAGAAGAGCTACTGACAGCTCCAGGGTCAGTATCAGAGCCTGGGAACTCTCCCCGCACTGCCTGCACCCTGCAGGTGTCAGAGGGGCACAGGTAGGACAGATCCATGGATGGGACCAGTGAGTGCTTCCTGGTGAGTGCTGCACTCCCCAGACAGGGCCTGTTCCCTTCTTTGCTTCCCCACTTCTTGTTGGCTAAAGAATGATGGAGCAGTTTGGGGACAGGTGTCAGGAGAGGCTCCTGAACATCTGGAGTGAGTGGCGAGCTGTTTATGGGGGGACTGGGTAGTAGGTGGAGGATCTGGAGCCATCAGAGGCTCCTGGGGCAGAATGCTGCAGTTTGCCCTGAAACCAACACAATCTGTCTTTTGCATATGGACAGATGAATTAATCCTGGGCTCCATTCATCCCACCTGCCCATGGTAGACAAAGAAGCCGTAATTTTTTGCAACTGCAGCTCTACTGCAACAGTATTAGAATTATGGAATTAATTTAGAAAACGCCTCTAAGATCGTTGAGTCCAACCATTTCCCCAGCACTGCCATGTTCACCACTAAACCATGTGCCCAGGGGCCACATCCACAGGTCTTTTGAACACTTCCAGGGATGGTGATTCCACCACTGCCCTGGGCAGTCTGTGCCAGGGCCTTATCAGCCCTTCGGGGAAGAAATTTCCCCCAATATCCAACCTGAAACTCCCCTGGCACAACTTGAGGCCATTCTCTCTCCTCCTGTCCCTGTTCCCAGGGAGCAGAGCCCGACACCCCCAGCTGTCCCCTCCTGTCAGGGAGTTGTGCAGAGCCACAAGGCCCCCCCTGAGCCTCCTTTCCTCCAGACTGAGCCCCTTTCCCAGTTCCCTCAGACATTCCTCGTGCTCCAGCCCCTTCCCCAGCTCTGTTCCCTTCCCTGGACACGCTCCAGTCCCTCAATGTCCTTGTGAGGGTCCCAAGACTGCTCCCAGGATTGGAGGTGTGACCTCAGCAGTGCCCAGAGCAGAGGGATGGTCACTGGCTCTGCTGGTCACACCATGGCTGGTACAAACCAGGTGTCATTGGCCTTCCTGGCCACCTGGGCTCATGTTCAGCCCCTGATTATCCATTATTTCTGTTGACTGTAACCATAGTCTTTTCCTCCTCTCTGCTGCCACGCTCTTCTCCAAGAGACCTTGCAAGAAATTCCCTCCCTAGGGAGTCCTCCAGGCCTGGCTGGACTCTGTGCCACAGATCTCACAGCTGGAGCAGCTGCTTTTCATTACTGGACTGAAGCTGCAGGGCAGAGACACACCTGAGGGTAGCTGCCTGTCTAACACAGGATTTGCACAAACCCTCCACATAGCAGTCAAGACATATGTCTGGAAGGTAGAGAACAAAAGCTAAACTCCTACTGGCTCAGGAAATATTTTATTCTTTATACTTTCATTAAAAAATAAACATAGGAAACAAAACCACAGAACACTTGTGTGATAGAAACAAACGCAGAAGGTCAGAGCATTGGCTGAAAGTGCATAATTAGGTCATGCTACCACGTCCCTGATCCCACCCTGTCCCCAAGCAAGGAGTCAGCAGGAAGCTCAACGAGCAGCACTACATGGAGCCCAGGCACTGTGGGGCAAGCTGATGGCAGAGGGGAGCCCGTGCTGCCAGGAACGCAGTGAGGCAGGACATGCTGAGCAGGGAGTGCTCCATGAGCTGCTGTGAGCCACTGATGGAGCCTCACCCGGGCTCACGGGGCAGGCCAGGGATAGCAAGTGTCACAGCATGTGGAGTTATGAGACAGGGGAATAAACAGCTGAGAACAAAGGGCGAAACAGAATCCCGGATGTCACTCCAGAACAGCCCTGGAAGCAGAAAAATCCTAGATAAAAGGAAAACCCACACAATGAACTTGAGTGAAAAACTGCCTTGGGTGTGCTGGACTCAGCATTTTGTGTGGGACAAACCCCAGTGACTCACCAGCAGGACCTTGGTGGGCAGCAGCCACCGTGTCCCTGCTCTCCTGGCCTCAGCTCACAGGGTGGGGCACAGGCACGGCCAAGCTCCCAGTGCTAAACGTCATTGGCAGCTGGAGCTGTCAAGCTTTTTGAGGAAACACCATGTGATGAACCTTGCTGAGCACCTGATCAAGAGTACAAACACTGCAGATGCTTCTGTGGCAGGCAACGAGCTCCTCCCCTGCCTCTGCCCCTGTGGCCTCAGGCTCTGGTCACAGTAGCTGACAGCTTTAACCTTCGACTCCTTTGTGTGCAGCCCTGCGAGGACCCTGCAGACACAGTGCCAGTGCAGGCCCCCTCACACACACCAGCCAGCCTGGCTCTGCAGCCACGTGTGCTCGGGAGCACCTTGGAACATTCAGTACGGACACGATGATTTGAAGCTGGAACATAAGAGCAGCTGGACTCACCCTCACACATCCACACGGCTGAGAGCGACCCGAGGACCCGCGGGGTCCTGCGGTGGCTGAAGAGGTGACCCAGGGGTATGTACATGTCCTTGGGAGGGGTCACCAGGCTGGCTGAGACCAGGCTGGGGCAACTCTGCTCTGCCCACAGACTGAGCCGCAGGAACAGCAGAGAGTGCAGCTTCTCCTGACCCATTTATCCCCTTCCTCCAGCTTCCCAGAGAGCCCCCGATTTCAAATGACTGCTGAAATCACACAGTTATGCACATGCTCTAGTCACAAGCAGCACAGAAAGCTGCTGTTCTGGTGCTCATTCCCACAGCATCCACAACGCTCAAGAACAGTCACTGCAAATCATTTGGGACTCTTCCTCCAGCCGAGACTTTTTAGAATGTTTTTCTTTGTGAGTTCCCTCCTGATCACTTCTCCCGAAGGACGCAGACCCCCGCGTCGCAGCGCTGCATCCCCAGGGAGGTGACCACTTCCCAGCTGTCAATGATGGGGTCGTAGCACTCGATGCTGCTCAGCAGTGAGTTGCCATCGTATCTGCCAGGACAGAAAGTTACAGATGAAGGATGGTGCTGGAGAAGAGGCTGAGGCATTCACAGCTCCTCCTGGGAGGCCGGAATAGCCTAAATTACAACCCTTGCATCGGCTGCCATTGCTGTGTGCTGCCGCTCTCCTGCCTGCCTGGGCCCTGGACCTTTGTGCTGCCTGTTTTGGTTGGGCACGGTGACCCCGTGGGTGTCTCCTCTCATGGAGGAGAGGCCCCGTGGAAGGGGCAGCAGCTGTGTCCCCTGGGGTCACTTGCTGAGCACCCAGAGTTGCAGGGCCCCTGGGCTTACCCGGCGATGGCGTAGAGCCGGCCCCGCAGCACGGTGGCCCCCACGTAGCAGCGGGGCGTGGTCATGCTGGTCACCGTGGTCCAGGAGTCGGTGCGGATGTTGTAGGCTTCCACCGAGGAGAGGTGTGCCGTGCCATCGAAGCCACCCACCACGTAGATGTGGTCATTGAGCAGAGCCACGCCAGCCCCTGCGGAGAGAAGGTGGCACAGTCACACCCACGAGTGACACCGGCAGCACCGGGCTCACTGCCACAAGGTGAGCAGGTCAATTCCTCCCTCTCCACAGGACATTTGTTATGTTTGTACCTCCCCCAGAAGAGCTGATAACCGTGTCTTCTGTTGTCTCCAATAGGAAACATGAAAACATCTCGCTCCACTAAACACTGCTGACTCTGTGGCATGGGGGGCCTAGGCAGCACAGCAGCACGAGAGCTTTACCTGGGCTGACACCTGACCACAGGTGTGTGAGCAGAGCAGCACCAGGCCCGCTCTGCTGGCAGGTAGCTGGCTGGGACTGTCAGCCAGAGACAGGTTCCTCTGGTGTTTCTGAGTCCCTGCTGTCACCCAGCTCCTGGCTGTGGCCTGGAGAGTAGCTGCACACTGCTCCATGCAAAGCTGGAGGAGGGATTTCCCTGACATTACTCCTCTGGAAGACAAAATGAAAACTGGTTTCTACACTGTTGCAGAGGCAGAGGTGGCTGGAGCAGCTGCCTGAACAGGTGTTCTCACAGTGAAAGCAGACAATAATATGCTGCTCCAACTGGGAATTTATGAAACCAGCAGCAAATAACCCCCACCAGCCTTAGTTCCTCCTTGGCAGCCCCCTCAGGTACAGCACAGGAGGACACTGTGACATTAGCATGCACTCGGTGGCCTCAGGGGCTCCTGCACAGTCAGCCCTGTCAGGCTGTCACCACCCACGTGGAACTCCTGCACTAATGAATATCCTGAAGGGAATGAGCCAGCTACCCTGGCATGGATCTGTTTCTTTACAAACAGGTTATAAGAGACTTTCTGTTCCACTAAACACATCCTGGCTTTCCCTGTCTGTCCTTGCTGAGAGCCTCAGAACAGCTGGGAATGGCCAAGCTGGCCCAGTGGGCTCTCCAGGAGCTTTGGCTGAAGAGACCAAACCAAGGCCTAATCAGGGAAATTTGGTCCAGCAATGCACTATGGCCAAGGTCTCTGAAAGGTAGCCTCCCTCCAGAATCTGCCCTAAGAGGTGAAAAGAAACAAGGAGGAAATTATCTCTGTGAATAAAGCCAAGATTACTCTTAGTCCTGGTCTTGGAATTCAAACACCTGCACGTGGGTAACTCTTAGATTGTTTTCTGGGGGAAAAGAAATCCTGCAAGGTCCAAGGTCACCAGCACTCACACCTAGGGTGTGAGTAGTTAGCAGCACAAAAACTTGAGCAAAAAAAGGCCTTTGGGCACACCCATGTTTCAGATCTTGGTACTCCAGGTCACAGTGCCAAGGAAGGAACCAGGTGAGCCAGTGCTGGGTCAAGAGCCTCACCAGATTCCTGCTGGCTTGTGGCACCAAGGAGCTCATGCTGCAGCCAAGGCACAGCTACTAAAACCTCCAGCTCCTGTGGGGAGCACAGACCTGGGAAATGCCTCTTGTAGAAAGCTTGAATTCTGCTTCTGGTCTTAAACTCAGCCTTCTCTGGTGCTCAAAGCAGGCCCCATCTGATCCTCAAGCTTCCTAGAGATTCATGGATTGACCTCACATGGTGCCTCTGACCTAGAAAAACCTGCACATTTTATCCTGTATTTTATATGTATGGCCTTCCTGGATCTGGAAAGTACCCAACTCCTAAATCAAATCCATTCCTGGCAGATAAACCAACACTTAACAGGAATAGCCCAGTCACAGGAATAAATATTTAAAGGTTGGGGTTTTGGTGAATGCCACTGCAGGCACAAGAAAACTGAAATGTTTTTGGAACAGAGCCCAGTTTTATTGTGTAGCCAGTACTTGTCCCTAACCAGGACCACTGCACAGGGATCACATGGACGAGTGCTGCCCAGGCTGGCTGTGAGGGCCAGTTATTGAAAGAAGTAGAGAAAAAGAAACCTCAAAAGGGATTTGGAAGAGGGTCTAAGCACATAACTGTAAGCACTGGGAGCCACACAGGTGTGGAGCACACAGCAACCTTCCTGTGCACACACAGGCAGGGCCAGGGCAGCCCGTCAGCGTGGCCTGGAGGGCAGGGCAGGAGCCTGAAGCACACAGTAAGAGCAGGAGGCCAACACACCTGGGCACACAGGAGCTACAGGAGCCCCACGACAACCCCTCTGAGAAATGAAGGAGAGTTTAAACAGAAAGATACCCCAAAAGTAGGATTTAAACTATATTTTTGTCCTAGATATGAGTGCCAACTTAAAGCTCGGATAGAACACCAGGCAGAGAGACAAGTGAAGAGTTGTTGGGGAATAATTATTGTGTGACTGCACCATTTGTGTAGCCCACTGCTGGGCGATACTGCTGGGGCAGTGCTGCCCTGGAGCAGGGCTCAGGTGAAGGAGCCTGGCAGGGCACACCTGCCTTCACCATGTCCCATGCAGCTGACGAGCACTGACCCAGTACTGTGGTCAGTTTGTGCCTTGGGAGCTCTTTTCCATGGCAGGCATTGTTCCTCCTTGTGGAAGTCACACAGCATTTCATCTGCCTCCCTGTAACCCTGCCACTACATTCCTCTATACACACCTTGGCTTGGGATGGAGGCATGTGAAAACTAATATTTCCCCTAGGAATTCAAGCCAGTAAAATCATCCTTTCTCAAAGCCAACCCACCCACTGGGCCAGAGCATCCTCCAGGGCAGCAGAACACACCAGCAGTGACTGCTCCCTCAGTGCAGCAGGAAACACACTGATCTCAAGGCACTGTGGGTGTGGATGTGACAGTCTGGTCAGAGAGAGAGAAAGCTAGATAAACTTTCCCATGAATTGGTCTGAGGGAGCTGGAGAGAAAGAATGATTACCAAATACGAAACAATCCACAGGTGGTGTTTGTAAAAAGTTGATTTCCCATAAGTTTACAGATGGGTGTCTTCTTAATTAGCCAATGGTGACAGTGTTTTGATTAAAGGACCAATCAGATCCACCTGTAGGGAGCTAGAGTATAAAAAGGAATGGGTTCCTAATAAAATTGTTATGAGCCTTCTGAAAACACATGGAGTGTGTCACTCATTTATCCGTGTCATTTCTGACTCAATGGTGACACTGTGGGCTCTTACCTGAGCGCTTAGTGGCCATTGGAGTGACATTTGTCCAGTGTCCAGTGTGAGGGTCATACCTCTCAACAGAATTCAGGATGTTCAGCCCATCGTAGCCTCCTGAAACAAAACACAGGAGCAAACCATGGGGCTCACCTGGGGAGAATGTTTTCTGTGCAGAGCAGTACCATTCCAGGTGGGCCCCAAGCACAGCGTGGCACTGCCATCAGCACAGCCCATCCTGGTGGGACAGAGGATCCTGCAGCCAGCCCAGAGCCAGCTCTGCCCCCACACTGCACTGGGCCATGTGGGACAGCATCACCTCCCCAAACCAGCAAACCAGGCCAGCCCCATGGAGCTGCCTCTGAGCACACTGAGGCCACTGCTGATGCAGCCCTGCACATGTGCAGCTCCCAGGTCTGTGCTGCAGCTGCACGAGGCTGAATGGTGTAGGCTGGGATCTCTCAAGAGCTGTTTCACAAGCAGATACTAAAATCTCTGTGCAGCCCCAGCAAAGGAGCAGCATGCTGCCATCCACCCTGGGGAATAGCATGAGGAAGGGGAATAAACGTGGTTGGTTTATGGCCAGATTCAAGGCCAGGTTGGGCAGGGTTTGGAGCAACCTGGTCTAATGGAAGGTGTCCCTGCCCATGGCAGGGGGTGGAATGAGATGAAGTCCCTTCCAACCCAAACCATTCAGTGGTTCTATGAAAGCAGTGCCTAAGATCTGTGACTCCCCAGGAACACGACTGCAACAGATGTGGGTACAACACTGGGCCTGCCTTCTCTGGGGCCTAGAAGGTGACCCACAGAACAAGCTTCAGAGTGCTTTGTCCTCTGGCAATCTCACTATATTCACAGCTGGTGTAGTGCTCTGAAACTGAAATGAGTGCTACAGGAAGAAGCTGGAGAACAGAGAGCTTAGGATACATTTCTGGAGCACTACAGCCACCACTGCAGGTGCACCCTCTGTCCCACAGCTACCTGCTTCATCTCTGGGCATTTAGACACTGCCAGGCCACACAAAGCCTCAGCTGGCATTGCTTGTCCTCCACACTTCTGCCATTCCTCAAAGGCAGTGTGTGTAAACTGTGTTTAATTTGCAGTGTGCAGCATTCCCTGCAGTGATGTGGCAGCTGCAGTCCAAGCCATTGTGATGGGAACAGTGAGGTCAGGCAGCACTCACTGACACAGCTGTGAGGTTAAACCTCTTCTAACATGGACGTGACAGGTTGGGGCTGCTCAGGCAGCACTTGAATGGTCACTTGGGTAAAAAGGCAGGCTCTGCACAGCTCCAGAGGTGCTGAGGGTACCTACCCAGGCAGTAGATGACTCCATTGGCCACCACGAGCCCCGCTCCCTCCCGTGCTGTCTGCATGTCTCCCAGCATGCTCCACTGGTCGATGTTGGGGTCATAGCGCTCCATACTGGTGTGACGGCGGCTCCCATCGAACCCACCCGAAACGTAGATCATGTCTGCAGGGACAGAGGTGGGACCCAGCCAGTCAGCCAGGAGCACGGAGCACCAGGGCCCTCCCACACGGAGCAAAGCTGCAACATGGACTGCAAACCACAGAAAACAGACCACGGCACACTGGGAGCCAAGATGAACCCAGGCTCCTCAGTCTGGCTCACAGGCCTAACAAACAAACACAAGTTCCATCTGGCACTTAAATCTGCTTCTTGCTGATGGATGAAAGAGAACACACACAATCCAGCTATTTTTTTTCATGCTGCAGAACCACTGAAACACTGCCATGCCCAAACCCAAACCTTGTCCATGGCGAGCCTCATGTCAGTACCTGCCCAAAGTCCTCACTCCTTCCCTGCAGATCTTCCAGTCACTCCAGTGCTGGATGGTCACAGCTGTACTTGGTGTCCTGTGCTCAGCGTTGCCCAACACTGTCACCACCCTCAGAACTTCCCACTCCATAATCTCTCACAGAGCCCCTTTCCCCCAGTTCACAGATACATGCTGCAGGAATGCAGCGGAGGCAGAGCTCCTCTCAGGATATGTGGGCAAGTTTTCCATTTCTGCATCCCAGTGATGAGAAGGCAGAATCTCAGGCTTCCCTCTTCCCCCAGAGCCAGCCCACTCTTCACACAGCAGCTCAGAGCATCTCAGGCCAGAGCTGAGCAGGCTGTTCTGCCCTGGCAGTGACCAGGACGTACCTCCAAGGGTTGTGGCTCCCGCCAGCCCTCGGCGCACGTTCATGGGAGCCACGGAGTACCAGATGCCATCCTCATCCGACGTGTAATCCAGGCACTCCACGGAGCTGAGGCGGGAGCGCCCGTCGTAGCCCCCGATGACGTAGATGCGGTCGTGCAGGGACACCGTGGCCACGTATCGCCGCTTGCGGGTGATGCTCTGGGACAGCAAAGCAACACCAAGGTCACGGACAGAAACAACACTGGGCACGGAGACCAACCACTGCTCTTCCACCCTCTTCTGCTGCTCCTTTGGGAAATGGCTCACTGCCCCAGGGCAGGCAGCACTATGGATTTAAAGGGCACAGCCTGAGTGACTGCCTGCCTCCCACTGCCATGCTCTCTTCTCAGGACCGTGTCTCTCTGCACTCAAATATTTCACACTAAATGTCATTTATCCTGTGCTGCTGCATAACCTCTGATGCATTTGGGACGATTTTGTTAGCCTCCCACTGGCAATGGGAAAAAGTAGGGACTCTAAATATTTGATGAAACTTTCAGCCTCCCAAAAAGATCAGAATTTTGGAACACCAGTTGATACTGAGTCTGCCCTAACAGGTGATACTGAAGAAAAGGCAGTTCTCCACCATTTCACACAGATAAAGGTGATTTTAATTTAGGTAAAAATACTCCTCAGTGCAGGAATTCTCTCTTCCCATTATGTTCCAAAAAGCAGTGGGATCACGCAGCAGCCTGAAGACTGCACTGATTACACTGTGCCTATTGACATTCCAATTATCAGCACTAACCTTAAAGCTTCACACCCCTTCACTAAGAAACATGATCGTTCTCACTCCCACAACCAAGATGTGGGTCTCTGCAGGCTCAGCTGATCAGGTCTGTGACAACAACCCCCTCTCCCTCAGTCACTCTGCAAGCTGAAGTGGTTTCAGCATTCACCATGTAAATCTCTAAAGATTGCACAGGACAGCCCAAGGAGACTGTTATCCAGCTGGTGCTGCAGGATCAGAGTTTGCTCACGGCCTGGGCAGCCCAGTGGTGGTTGAAACCAGTCCCTTACCGGCAGGAAACTCCACTCCTGGGTCTTGGGGTCATATTTCTCCACCACATCAATGGGGGACTGCTGGCTGCCAAAGCCGCCGATCACGAGCAGCACTTCGTTAGCTCCTGAGGCACAGAGGGACAGCAAAGCCAAGTCAATCCCTTCACAACCAAAGGGTCACTTCAGGGGAACAACCTGAAGAAACTCTGAGTCTTCCCTGGCACAAAGCTGCCTCTAAATCCCTGGTTTTGTCTCGGCTCTGGAGAAGGGACCTAACCTGGCTCGGGCACTCACACTCCCTCTGTGCTCAGCAAGAAAGAGAAGGGAGAAACTCTTCAGAACATGTGGCAGACAACTGACTGAGGTGTTAGGAGCTGGCTGCTGGAGGGCTGTTTCTCCTAACATCAGAGGCACTTTGAAAAGGCAAGCTGCCTCAGACAGGTGCTGAAGTTCACTCCTTTTTATCTCCTTTTGTACCCTTTCCACTGTTTTTCCCTAAGACAAGCATTTTCCGAACAACTCAGTGACTGTGCTTGGTAGAAGTTACTGAAATAAAGGAAGATATCACCATTTATTTGCCTTAACAAGGCTAGGGAGAAAAAAAAAAAAAAGCACCTCTAAAGGGGAAGAGGGACATCTCCATCTCCCTCCTTGCACCTTCCCCTGTTCAATTCTCTGTGGAAACTTGCTGTCACTCACCTCACAGCTCTATTTTGGACTCCGATACCTGCCTCTTCAGACAGGAAGAAACTCTTCCCACAGTTCTCGGGACAGCTGCATGCTGGGACAAATGTATCTGCAGGCACCAGGAACTCAGGAAACTGTTTTTAAGGCCACAGCAGGGGCCTGGGATTAAAGGCAATCAGCTAGTCCCCACACTGGCACTAAGCAATCTATAAACCTCTTTTACAGGTGCCCCTGTAAAAGAGGCACCTCTGTCCTTTGCTCCAGTCCACTCTCTGTCCTGCTGGGGACCATGGGATAAGTTACTGCTGTGAAGAACATCAACACAGTTACAAGGCATTAGTCAAGGCGTCTGACACAACACCTGCCAGTGCCCTGGCCCCTCTCAGGATCCTTTCCTCTGCTGCTCACCCAGACGTGCTCGTGTCCTGGGTCCTTGCATCTGGCTCCGGAGCTCGGGCCGAAGGTGGAATTTCTTGGCTTCGTCCACGAGGTCTCTGCACTGCAGGCTGCAGCGTATAAAAGGCTGGGGAGAAACATGAGTCACTGGTACATGCAATGTATTTTAAGAAACCTCAGAGGAACTGTCCTAAAGCCAACTCTCATCAGCTCAGACAGCATGAAAAGGACTTGTGTGCGGGTCCTGGTGCAGATACTGCATGCAGGGAAATGCCAAGGCAACTGAAGACCAGACTGCAGCTGAGAAGATATGGCTCCAGCCTCACAGTCTGGCACTGAAGGCTTCTTAAAGAAAATGGCTGCATTAGAACACTAAGGAAAAGCCACTTCTGCTCCACGTAAGCCAGCAGAAATATGACTAGGAAGGGGAGCTAGCAGTAAAAGCACACTTGATAAGCCCCACATAACTTGTCCTGTACCTGCTATTGGAGGAGAGAGAGACAGCACAGCACAATGAAACTCTTTAGCTGATTTACTGCCCTGATCACTTTGCACATGGGACATGGACTTGTGAAGAGGCAACAGGAACACTGAGGTCTTGTTGAAGAGTGAGGGGCATCCAAGGACAGTCTCATCTCCTTGCACAATGCTGTGTAATTCCCTTCCCTAGCTGAGGGCCTGGACCAACCTTCCTTCAGCTCAGCACTCATTTTCCCATGGCTGTTGGGTGTACATGCTGCTTCAGTACGTTCAGATTTACCTCTACAGGTTCCTGGTGTCTCTGTGAGGCAGCCACATGGGGCCAGTGCTCCACTCTCTATACTGGCCCAAGCTGGAGGATGTGCCACTGGTGTGTGGCACTGCCAGACTGGACAGGTCACCCTTCACATTCACTCTGAGAGCTGAGGGCTGTACACACTCTGTCTTGGGCTGGATTTGGAACAGATCTATTTGTTTTGGTACCAGTCCCTTTTCCATTAGGTTAAATTTCAGTTTGAAGTGGACCATGACAATCTGACTGAACACCCTTTAGCTCTGGCACAACCTACCACAACAGCTCATTAGGTTGTCCTGATTTAATACTATCCATGATCCATCACAAGATGACTTGCTAAATCAGCCTTTTCCTTACATAGAGAAATGTCTCTCATTCACCATTCAGCACCTGTCAGGTGACAAGGGCTAATAACCCTTGAGTACATCCTATCACCACCTAACCTGAAGGCTGGTTTGACCTTCTCTGGGCCTTCCTTTGAAATCTTGCCTGGGGTCAGCACCACTTCCTGTCTGGAATGAAACTTGCACTTAAAAGCTTAATTGTTGCTTTGCATTGTCCCCGTTTTGGGCTGCCTCTGCAGCATCTCAGAACACAAAGCAGCAGCATTGGCCATGGCTCTTGGCTGTGTGTAGGTCCTGGACCCACACAGCTGCTTTTTTTCTCACTCAAGAGGTGTAGGCAAAACATATATCTAGGACTTTTCCCATCTTGAGTTATCAATAAGTTCTTGTTCTTTCTCGTTCTTTATGATAAATATAAATGTATTCACTTGGTTCTTAATTTCTTAGCTTCCCATGAGAAGGTTTAGAAATTTTCCAGCCTTTCTCAGCTTTAGAAAGTGTCTTTTACCTTTTTATATTCCTACACAGAGGTACTTGCTGGCCCTCTGCACCTCAGACACCGTCTGAGGAGTCATGACCTCCCTGAGATCAATGGCAGCAATCTTCAGCCTGGGGGAAGGGAGCCTGCCAGTACTTAGGAATGAAGGCAGAAAGCACTTAGAGACTGCAAGAGATGACAACAGAAAGGTGCTGTGGATATCTGCAGAGACAGCTGGCTAATGGCTCTGGAGAGGCACCCTGCGGCTGCAGAGCGGGATGCTGTGACTGCTGGCACAGCAAACACAGCTCAGTGTGACAGCAGCGCTGCGGCTGAGCAGGGACAGCTGCACAGCGTCACCAAAGAGTGGCAGCAGAGGAAGAGCTTTGCATACGTCCTGGGGGCCAGCAGAGCCCAGGCAGGAGCTGCCCGGGCCGGTACCTCGGTGTCGATGACGTCGGTGATGTAGCGCGGGGTGAGCAGCGGCATCCGCACATACTGCAGCAGCTCCGGCAGCGATGCCTCGCGCTCCTTCTTCGAGTGCTTCACCCAGTTTATCACCGCCTCGAACACCGGCTCCTCCGAGTCCACCTGCAGACAGGAGGCACATCCCGATCAGGTGGCAGCAAAATGTTGGAGCTACTGCCATGGAGCACACAACGTCCAGCTGCTGCACTGCTTCACAGCGAGCAAGGGAGCAGGACACTTCAGCTAGTAGTCCCTTAGGGAAATCCCCGTAAGCACAGGGAATTCTCTCACTTCCTTTTCCTAAACCTGCATTTGCTTTTTCCCCTGCAGCTGAGATCAACAATGGGCAGTCCAAGTCCCAGAGCAGTGAGTGCTACGGTGTGGAGCAGAGCCTGGAGCTGAGAGCTCCATCCACTCACCGGTGGGAACTCACAGGACAGTTCTCTGGAGCAGGAGCTGTGATCCAACAAAATTCAAAGTGCTATCAAAGAGATGATTAGAATCATGTTTCCTTTGCACAGCAAAGTGTCTGCCTTAGGCCCCGGCAGCCCTGTGCCTACACACTGCCCCTTGGACACTCCAGCCAGAGCGGGTACATTTAAGGCTTCAATTCACCTTTTAAAAACTACAAAGGATTTCAGAGTGGAGAATCCCAGGGCATGATTGCTTTTGCTTATTTCTAGTGTTTATTTTATTTTATCGCTAGTTTATTTCTGTCTCCATTTAGGACCAGCACATGCTGGTGCTTACACCACTTTTGGAGATTACATTAACTAAATCATCCAGATTTGATCCTGTTAGAGAACCACAGGTGCTTTGGACACCTATGATTACCAAAAGCAAAAGAATTGTAAAAATCTCATATATATATATATATATATAAAAGAATTATATATTACTTATTACATATACATATATATAAACTATATATTACTTAGACTTTGTTTTCTTTTTGCACATATCCAATGTAAAAGGAAATCAGACATGAATTTATTATCACACAGTCTGTTAACTGAGACTAAATATGAAGATAAAAGAAGAGCCTGTGATGAAAGGACTAAGCCTTCCCACCAGCCTATGCCTGGTCCCCTTTGAAATCCAGTTTGAAGCTGTCAGGCAGAATGTTTTGAAGCAGGGAGCCGCAGAGGTTAATTATGTAAGGCATTCTTCTACACCATTGTTTTATATTTGTTACAGTGTAATTTGGAATGGCCTCTTTCTCTTGGAATTACAGGGGAAGGACAATTAGAGCTCACAAAAGGAGAGCAGACTACTTTATTGTTTCCAATTTCCCCACCTCCTCTTTAAATGCAATAATCCTGTGCTGATTTATTCCCTCCTGAACTGAATGTCCTCAGATATATTTAACAGTTTTACCGTTCATTGAATCATTTATATTTTCTGATAAACGATGAGTAACACTAAATGCAGGATCACAGTGAGGACCTGTCATTGCACTTCTTGAGCAGCCCAGAGATTTTCTGAGGGTGTTCCCTTACCACACTCTTGATTCCACACAGCACCTCTGTGCTGGCACAGCAGGAGAGAGATCTGCTCCTTATCCCAGACTGGTCTGGGCTGGAAGGGACTTTAAAGCCCATCCCATTCCACCCCCTACCATGGGCCTTGGACACTTCCAGGCATGGGGCAGCCACATATTCTCTGGGTACTCTGTGCCAGGGTCTCACCTCCCTCACAGGGAAGAATTTCTTCCCAGCATCAAATCTAAATCTCTCCTCTTTAAAACTGTTACCCCTTGTCCTATCACTCTCTGCCCACGTAAAAAGTCACTCTTCCTCTTTTTTTATAAACCCCTTTATAAGGTTTCCCTGGAGCTGTCTCTTCTCCAGGTGAACACCCCCAGCTCTCCCAGCCTGGCTCCAGAGTAGAGGGGCTCCAGGCTTCCTCTGGACCCTCTCTAACAGGTTTACGTGTTTCTTGTGCTGAGAACCCCAGACCTGGACACAGCACTCCAGGTGAGGTCTCACAAGGACAGAGAAGAGGGGGAGAAGCCCCTCCTTTGCCCTACTTGTCATATATTCTTAAGGCACAACAGTGCATGCCCAACACATTGCCTACTGCACAGTCTGAACCAGCCCTTCCAATCCACAAGGAATGTCACTTTTCCTGAACAGATGATCCAAGAAGCTTGGCTGGGTCATTCTGAAGTTCCTCATTATTTTCTGCTCCCAGCCCAGAAGCTGCTCTCAGCAGCATCACAACCCACAGGAGCTCAGCCCCTCACAGCACAAAACTGCAGCTTGTCAAACACCAAGCACACTCAGCCTGCTCCACTGTGGATCCCAGCTGGAGCCGGGTCCTTCACCACTGCCTCACATGCTTTTTCTCAAGCAGCCTCATTAAAAAGGGGATGTCGGCATGACTGAAGACCACTTTCAAGGAATACATCAACAATTCTCCCCAGCTACCCCTGTACTGGCTTTTCAGGAATCCCATCAAAGATATCCCATACACTGGGGTTTGCTTCCAAGCATTCCGGCTCCCCTGAACTCTGAGCAGTGATTGCTTCAAGCCTTTCAACTGCAGTGAACATCAGCTCTCGACAAAATCCACCTCAATAAATAATCAAGCTCTCTCCTCATTACCAGGGAATAGTCAACTTATTAATAGAATAGTTGGAAAAACATTTGTCATGTTCCAGTCACATAGCACACCCTCCAGAAGCTCACCTTCAGGGAACTAAATCTCCCTGTAAGCCCCTGCAGATTTAGACCACCCTGCACCGTCCCAGGATTCCTTGTGCTGCTATCAGCAGGCAAACAGAAGTTAAGGTTTGAGGCTATTTCTGAAATGTAGGCATTGAGACAACTTATCTTCTCCAGGGAAAGGAGGGAATGAAGAGCCAATAACTCTGCAAAGGGAACTAACTCGCTGTGATTGACTTGCAAGAAACACTTGTGTGACAACAAATTCTTACACAGAAGCTACATGGTACTGATAAAATTACAAACTAGCAAAAATAAAAATAGACGCCTCTTGAAAATTAAATTTCAAATTCAGGAACTGTGTGAGGAGTCCATCCCAGGAGTATGGACTAATTACTGACTGGTTTAAAAGTTTTATTTTAATGCTTTGCACAGTAATGGTACTTTTCAGGTTTTACCTGAATTTCATCACACTTGATGAGCTTTTCAACCTCTTCTTGATTTAAGAGGATAAACTCTTCATGCTGAACCACCTCTGGAAAATGTTTCTGGCTGAAGACCTCTGCAGCTTGCATTAGATCCACACAATTGTGTGTCTCAGCAAAATCCCGAATGCCCAAACAATTTGATGGATCCAGCTGGCTTTCTAGAAACTCACAGCAAGCTTGTTTCACACCTACGGAAAATTGGAGGGGTGAATGAGCACTGCACGCTTACTATCAATCCACTGCTTTGGCAAGGGCTTCAAAAAAGAAAGTTCTAAGCAATAATGAAAATCCAATCCAAATAACAAGTAAAAGTACTACAGAAACATACACATGCATGTATTGCTTTGGAGACTGTGAAGACACTTGGAGCAGCCAGACCATGAGTTTGGGCTGGTTTGAGCTCTGGCTGTTCTATTCCAATGAAAAAATTAAGTCAATCTGATACTAGGAACACTGCAATGTGAGTTGTACCCAGCTTCATGGATTATAAACCACTACTGTGTCTGCTAGTGGATATGGCACCAGATTTCCAGGTCTATGATAACCTTTAGGTAAGTTGTCTGGGATTTGGGATAATTGTCTGGGATAGCTCCATAGGTGCATGTGCAATGACAACAACCAGTCTGTTACTGACCCAGACATACTGTGATGGCAGCTCAAATGACTTCTAGGATTGCTTATTACAGTAATCTAACTGAGCTGTAACATTTATGTGCTATGCAGCTCACAATTCCTCTTGGGAATACTCTTGCAGAAGTACAGTAGCCCAAAGAATGGAACCTGTTTTACCATTTCGTTTTGCAACCAGTGAGACCACAGCACACAAGAAAAGAGAAGTTTGACATAACTACTTATAAATATCAGTTTCTTTTCCATGCACAGAGGGTCAAACAAACCAAATCTCTAAACAGCAGCAATGATGCAATTTGTGCTAATCTTTGAATTACCTTTCAGCTGAAGCAGACATGCTGCTGGAAGCAATTCTTGGACGTTTTCTACTGTCACATGCACAGTTTCTGTATATACAAAGTCCAGCAGGATTTCCATGGTGGAGGCTGTTAGGCCCTGGATATCCACACAGGGTTTATCTTTCTCTGAGAGCTGTAAATTAAAAGGGAGACACAGCTTTATTTTTCATTAATGTGATCAGAAAGCCCACAACCCTCAGCAGGTTTGAAAATAAGATCTGTCAGAGATTTCAACAGAGATTTGTCCTTTCTGTTCTGGTGCTCACTGAAAGGATATAGGGAAGGAGGGAATTCCCCTACAGAATTCCCCTACAGAAATGAGTAAGAGACAAAGTTCTTTATGGATCAAAAGGACAGTCACACTGCACAGTAAAACCTGTGAGCTGAGATCTGAGTCAGCAGAGATTACATGTGTCACCTGTGCAAGACAACTAAACTGTCTCCTCCATGCAATACTCCAAGATTTACTCCAAGGGAATTCCTCCTGCAGTTCATATGGAGTCCCCACCTAGGGGTTGGCCCAAAGCAGGTTCTTTCACGAGGTGTGAAAGAGGCCAATCCACACTCAGAGTCTGGGTATTTGATTCATTTCAGTTCAGCACAGAAAGGGGGGCTGGGGGCCAATCCCCAAAGCCAGCCAGACTGAAAAAACAGTTTACTATTTATACATTTTAGCAACCGAAGGCATTAATGTTCATTGGCTACAAACTATCTAGTTCTCTTATTGATTAGCCTTCTATCTTCTATTGGTTAATGACTTCCTTGCTTCTTATGCTAATTAGTCCCATGCTCAGTCTTCCTCTGGGTCAGGGGACTTCTGGAGTCGGTGGCTGTGACTCAGTGGTCTCAGCGTGCCAGAATTACCTTCTACCCATTCGAAGCTGAATTCAGCACAGCTGCTGAGCTGGCTTTATCAATTTCTTCCTTATTTTGGGAGTTTTGCCAAGTTCCCTGTGGCCCAGAAATTTGGCTTCTCTGTGCCCCCATCAGTAGGACATCCTTCTGCCTGAGGTTTGTTAACTTCCCCCTGGGCATGTCCAGCCCTAAACCTGAACAAGTCAATTCTACTGACAAGTAATTTTCCTTTCCAACACCTGGACATCTTCACCACTCTCCTCTAAAACCAAGCCAAAGAAAAAGCTTTCTCAACTCGTCAGCTTCCTGATTCATTCTTCAAGCTTATGGTGAACTTCATTCCTAAAATGAAATGAAATAAAATGACAGTTTGTGCAGTGATGGCACTTACACAACCCAGACTTTGTCTCCCAACTATTTAATCACCTCTATGATTAATTTTGGAATAATTATTTTTTCCAAGGAACATGATCCTCTCAACGGTCAATCTTTGGGAACAGCAAATTCTGTGAATCCATCAAATTTGCACAAAACAGATTATATTTCACAAAGTATCAGTTTCATGGTTCAGTGCCTCCAGCACAGAGCTGCTGGCAGAGCACCCTATGATTCCTGAACAATGGACTGGCTGGTGGGCTCACTGATCACACCCTGCACATTGCTGCCAGCTCAGCAGCATGGCTGCACCTCAAGAGATAAAGATCTTCCTGTGGCATGCTGCAAAACCAGCCCCTGACTTCTGGAGCAGTCAGCACCAGTGCAAGCACAATGCAGATGACAGCCTGTGGTTTCTGTGGCCAAGAATGAGCCCGAAGTTGGTACAGCCAGTTGGGCAGCGGCTCAGGGAGCAGAAAGCATGACCAAAGCACCATCACTGAGCTTCAAACCTGCCACAGCTGGGGAAAAAGGAGGTGATACAGAATACAGAAAATAAGAGCAGTGGCAGCTACTCCTGCAGAGGCACTCCAGGACACAGCAGAGATGTGCTGAGACTGAGCCTTGTCTATCATGCAGAGATACACTTGCAAGGAAGTACAGGAGGTAATGGCGACCCTTGAAGGAATTTGAGGGAAGAGGCCTTTCAAATCTATTGACTCAGTGAACAACCTTTATGGCTTCCAAATTTGGGAAGGAACAGCAAATTACCTTGTCTGACCTGCTGTGTGACAGGCCAGGCATTGCATTCAGAAGCTAAAACCAGTTCCTGCCTTGACAAAACATCTTCAAAACAAGACTAAACTGTTTGTACCACAAAGGACACAAATGCCACCAAAGTTCAGAACTGTTCAGATGATTCTAATAAGCAAATGAAGACATAGACCATACATATTTAGGATCAAAAATGTCACAAACTTCTATTGACCTCCTGATAGCTGTAAGCATCAGTTCTTCACACATCAGCCTGGAGCTGATAAGGAAGCTCCTGACCCACAATCAGTCAGCCATGCACATACTCTCTTTATATTGGTGACCACAACACAAACCACAAGGACAACACTAATACCAAACAGATGATTACTTCCTGCTTCCCTTATACTTCTGCTACACCCCACTACTTGGTTATTTTGCTCAGTTTAGTCACATGCTAAGAATGCCTAGAAGGAAGGAAGTATTTCATGTAACTTCACCTAATGTGTGTGATGCAGAATTGGGATCCTAACATCATACCTTAAAGAAGGATCTCAGTGTGGAGACAACATGATTCTGAGCACAGAATCATGGATTGGTCTTGGTTGGAAGGGACCTTCTGAGGACCCTCTCTGTCAGTTTGAAGCCATTTCCCTTTCTCCTGCAACCCCAGTGAAAACAGTCTCTCTCCATTTTCATGTTGGTTCCCTTCAGGTAGTGGAAGGCCACCCCAGAGCCTTCTCCAGACTCAACAATCCCCATTCTCTCAGCCTTTCACTCATGAGGACTCTGAGCTGAGCTCCAGCCTGTGTGTGCAGCATTACAGAACTGCCTGCAGTGCTCAGTGCTGGGCTGCTGGGACACAGACAGTCCCTCGTCCATCCATGCAGCCACATCCTTGGACTCAGAATGCAAAATGATGGTCATCCAATGCTAACCAACACACAGGCCAGGCAGCCTTCCTCTTCAAGGTGTTCACTGTTTACTTTTGAGGTTGTTCAGTGGCATCAGAAACATCTCTGCAGTCAGAATTTCAGACTGGTTTCTCACTTTGTTGTTTACTATCAGAGCTCTGCTCACAGTCCCTGAAGGGAGTAAAGTAGCCCATGCATAGGAAGTGTGCAGCAGTACAGATCCCAAAATCAACTGCAGCATCCAGGAAAACAACTAAGGAGAGTCACTTTGAGGCCTCAGGAGTTTTACCTCAAGATGCCCAAGATGCAGAAAGCCTTAAGGCAGGGGCTGCAGGTTACAGCTCTTTTGTGAAACTATGTTGCTTTTTCAATTCCATCCATAAATCATTGTACTGGGTTTGGCTGGGGTAGAATTTATTTCCTTCCCAGTGGCTGGCATGGGGCTGTATTTTGGATTTGTGCTGAACATAGGGATGATAATGGAGATGTTTTCGTTATTGCTGAGCAGTGGTCATACAGAGCCAAGGCCTTCTCTGCTTTTCATACTGCCAGGCTGGCAAGGGGGCTAGGAAGGAGACAGAGCTGGGAGAGATGACCCAAAGTGATCAAAGGCATGTTCCAGACCACATAACATCATGCTCAGTATTTAAAGTGGGGGGCAGAAGGAAGGAGGGGAGGGTTGTTTGGAGTGATGGTGTTTGTCTTCCCAAGTCACTGTTACGTGTCCTGGAACCCTGCTCTCTCTGGGATTGCTGAACACCTGCCTGCCCTGGGAAACGGGGAGTGAATTCCTGGGTTTGCTGTGTTTGCACACGTGGCTTTTGCTTTCCATATTAAACTGTCTTTATCCCAACCCACAAATTTTCCAGCTTTTAACCTTCTGACTCCCTCCCTGATCTTGCTGGTGGGGGAGCAAGCACAGGGCTCTGAGGGGCTTGGCTGCTGCCTGGGGCTAAACCACAACAATCATGCAGGAGAATGGGTCTAAAATTTTGCAACTCCTTTCTTACCGAAGGCTGTTTCTTGGTTTTGCCTTTACTAATGCAGATACACAAAAGTACTCTGGAATAAACCCCAATTTCTTTTCACAGGGGAAGAGAAATGCTGGCATGACAGTGCTAATGTGTGGCTCACTGTACCCTGGAGAGCAATCACAGCGCAGAGAAGATGGCCATGTAAGAACCTGGAAACACCAGCTGTTTACTTCCAGAATAATACTTCTCTGTTCTAGAGGGAAAGAACCCTTCAATTTCTAGAACATAGCCTCCAAGAGAAGACAGAAGTTTCCTTCTGAGGTGAAGCCAGTAATCAGCTCTTAAAAGAACCCAAGTTACGTTAACTTGGACAAACAAAGACAAATACCAGTGCACAGCCAAGATCCAGGGGAGATAAAACTGCTCTGCAATTTTCACGTCAAGGAACAACCCTGCAGGTAAAACTGATGGTGTTTCAGTTCTCCCACACTGCTCAGCACAGGGGCAAAGGAAAGTGTTGTAAAAAAACTGGGGTTCATCAGGTGATCAGTGGCTTCTCCTCATACCGTAGAACGGGAACAGAAAATGGGAAGAAAATTAATACTAAGCTAGACTGAGAACTTTTTAAAATGTTAAAAGTCAGAAGTGAGAGAAGGAAGGAAACTTGAGACACAGAGGGGCAAACGCAGTTGCTTATGACAACAGTATCTGCTGACTGTCTCAGTGTTGTACTGGCTATGCACAGATGTGACACCAGGAATACTGTGGCATAACCCAGGATAAAAGGCCAGGAATGCCATGACATAACCCAAGATCAATTCTGAACAAAGCCTCGTGCAGCCCAGCCTGGCACATTGGAGCAGCCAAGCAGTCCCCGGACCTGCAGGAGGCAAGCAATAGACTGCTGAGGAAGCCTGGCAGGGCCTGTCAGTCCATGACACCACACACACTCTGGGCTCCCTGGAGTCCCAGCCTGGCCAAACCCTGCACCCACAAGTGCCTGGAGAGTGTCCAAGCACTGTCCCATCACAGGCTCTGACACACACAGGAAACATGTCCACTCTGAGGCTTACCAAGCTGCCCCTTCCTGGAAGGAAGCTCTCCCACAAACACTCCATAACTGTGTGCCCTTTGGCAGGTTGGTCACTTTAGGGTTTCCATAACAAAGAAGCAAGTTTGGAAGAAACACAAACCAAGCAAAAGAAAAGAAACCCCTAAAGCAGAGGCATTGTGGGAGCACGAGAGAGCAAGCATTTTTGCCCACTAAGCACAGCTGCTTTCTCAGGAAGAATTTAATTTCCTAGGACGATTCACATGTCTGAATGAAGGTCACTATGATGTTACAGTTAACATGAGTGTAACAAAACAAGGAGAGACATCTCGGCTCAGACCCAAAGCACACCAACCCCCAGCCTTTGTTAGCAGCCACAAAGAATGTTCTGGAGCACACGGGGTGACGGGATCTCTGCACACGAAGTCCAGAAGTCAAAAGCACTGACAGGAACATGGAGGCAAACCTAGAGAAGCAGCGATACCCTGCTGTACTGCTGAGCATCTAGAGCTACTGGAGAACAGAGAACTCCAGCCACCAGGGATTGAATTTGCTTTGTGTGTTTTCTTCATCTAATTACATTTCCTTTATGCAGAGAAAGAGCACAAACCTGATGGATTTACAAATTTCATGAAGATATGGACAAAAAAAGATATTGGTCTGAGGTCAGGCCACACATGCATCATTTTGGTTTCTTTGCACAGGACTGTAAACACCTGCTGCCCTGACAGCACTGAAATAAGTGGGTACACAGAGAGCTCTGCCACAGCCTTCGTGCCTGGGTAAAACAAAGAGAAAAATAATTCCCTGCTGCAATGATTATTGGGCTAGCAGGGAGGGCTTTAGCACCTGTGAGCTACTTAACAATGTTTCTCCCTGCTCATGGGGAAGGTAGTAGGATAAGGAAAGCATCTTCCATAAGAAAAGCTGCAAAGATTGACTCCAACTTATAAAGACAAAGCCAGGCAAAGCATCTGACATTTAACAGAGTGCCAGCTCCAGCTGAAGCAGTGCCTGTCAGTGACTCAGGGAAACTGCACACAGGTAGTGTAAGTCTCACAGGAAGGGCTGAGAGCCAGGGTGCTCACAGGTGAGATGTGCTGGGTGCAGCACCTGGGGCTCAGAGCCAGCCCAGCCCCAGTGACACCCCCATGGCAGGAGAGCAGCACAGCCCAGCTCTCAGCCAGTGCCAAGGGCAGCCCAGAGCACGCGTCAAGCACCCTGCCTTGCACTGAAAGGGCTGCCCAGAATCCCCAGCACGGCTCCCACAGCTCTGCGCCAGGGCAGCAAAGATGCCCGCAACCACGGAAACCACAAATCACCACTGGAAAAATAAGTAAATGTATCAGAACTCTCCGGCTTGGCAGCTCACCCTGGCAGCTCGCTGGGCACAGGGCGGTCGCTGCAGACCATGAATCAAGGCCACAGTCCCTGCCACAACCTCTTAACTCCCCACCAGGTCACAATAAACGGCTCTGGGACCACCAGAAGACACAGAATCACCTCGAAAGGCTCCATGGCGACCAGGACAGAACCCAGAGGGCTCCAGGGCCAGCATGGAGAGATTCACAGTGACCAAGGGCCACCATGGGGATTCCTGAGGCACCCACAGCCACCACGAAGGGATCAAGAACCACAACGGGGGCATTCTGAGCAACCACGGGGAGTATCCAGTGGACTCCAGGATCACCACAAGGGGATCCCGGGCCCCCACGGGGGGATGCTGGCCCAGCTGCTGAGCAGCTCAACAGAGAACAGCCCAAGCACTGGGCGGCCCTGCCTCCTCCACCCACGGAGCACCCAGGGCCGGCGGCAGCACCGACCTCGCTGGTGAACATGGCGCAGAAGTAGTCGCTGCAGGCGGCCAGGACGATGCGGTGGGCCGGGAAGTCCTTGTGCTCCACGCGGAGGGTGACGTCGCAGAGCGTGTTGCTCTTACGCAGGGCGTTCATGGCGTTGAGGATGGACTTGGCGTGGGAGTTGGTCATGATGTCCTTGGGGGGGGCCATGGCGCGCGGCACCTGCGGGCACAGCCAGCACGGCCACATGGCACGGCGCCCGCCGCCGACAGGGGGCGCTGCCGCCGCACCGCCCCGCCCGCCCTCAGCGCCCGCCCCGCCCGGCGCCCCCGCCCACCGCGACCCCGCGCCGCGGCCGCCCCGGCGACACCCGCCCGGGGCCGCCAGCCCAGCCCGGCCCCGCCCCGCCCCGGCCCGGCTCGGCCCGGCCCGGCCCGGCCCGGCCGCACTCACCGCCGCGGGGAGAGGTCCCGGCCCGCACACCTCGCCTCCCCCCGCCCTTCCCTCTCCCCGCGCCGCGCGCTCTGATTGCGTCATCGCGCCGCGCGCAGAGCACCCGCCCCTGGGTGCCGGGCGGTTGCCGAGCAACGAGCGCGGGGCGGGCCCCAGAGCGCCCCCCAGCGGCCGCCGCGGGGCCCGCAGGACAGCGACCCCGAGGGGCCGGGGAAGGGAAGGGAGCGCCGGGAGCGGCCGAGGGAGCTGGGAAAGGGCTCAGCCTGGAGAAAAGGAGCTCAGGAGGGACCTCCTGGCTCTGCACAACTCCTGACAGGAGGGGACAGCCCGGAGGAGTCGGGCTCTGCTCCCTGGGAATAGGGACAGGAGGAGAGGGAACAGCCTCAGGCTGGGCCAGGGGAGGCTCAGGTGGGATATTGGGGAAAATTTCTTCCCTGAAGGGCTGGTCAGGCCCTTGCACAGGCTGCCCAGGGCAGCGGGCATGGAATGGTGGAATCACCGTGCCTGAAAGTGTTCAAAATATGTGTGGATGTGGCCCTTGGGGACATGGTTTTACAGTGAATATGGCAATGCTGTGGGAGTGGTTGGACTCCCATGATCTCATGAGGGCTTTTTCGACCTTAATGACCCTGTGATTCCATGATTCGCGGTTCCCTGCTGCAGTGCTCTGGAAGCAGAGCCCTCACAGAGCGCTGGGCATGGTGTGAGCTGCTCCTTCCCCTGGTGTGGCTCCTGCCGGGTGAACCCCTGAACTGGCTCTGCCAGGGCTGCGGGAGCCAAGCTGTGAGCCAGGCACCAGGAGCCTGCCTTAGAATCCCAGGGTTTTTAAATTAATACTATTTTTGAGCTCTTCCCCCACACACAACTCAACATCTCCGGCAGATCGCCTCCAGCTGACAGCCCTGAGCCGCCTCCGCTCCCCTCCTGCCCTCGAGCTTGCTTCCAAGCCTGCCTGGGGATGAATTTTAAAACCTGAATCCATACATACAGTCAGGTGCGGCAGAGTCATTGTCAACAGCCTGAGATAAATCCCCAGCTAAATGTAGAACAGAGTGTGACTTAAGGAATCTGTACATCAAGGTTGAGATATTATCCTGGCCTGCAGGCTGATCATTAATTCATAAGATACCTTCTCCAAGAACCGGGGTCAGTCTGTTTGGAGGCTGTACATGGAATGAGAGTTGGGAGGATTTGTTTGACCTCAGCCATGCTAAAGAAGCAAATGACTGGCAAGACCCAGCAGGTGGAGATGAGAATCCAGTGTTTGGCAAGGAGGGCAGCTTACCCGTGCCTTCAGAGCTGGCAGATGCTCTGCCACGGGGGATTTTTGAGTCAGCAGCACCTCGTTCTCTAGATCAAACTCAAGCAGAAATTGTTGTGCTGGAGGCAGGTACCAGTTTGTGTGTGAGACTGCATCATCATCTGCTCCTCTGCGAGCTCAAAGTCAGGAGGGATGTGTGACCAGAGTGTGAGAGCAGACTCAGTGCATGGGAGATACAGCCTGGACGAAGGGAGGAAAGAGGCAGCACTCACCTGCTTAGTGCTCTCTGTGCACCTCATTTCCCAACAGTCAGCTTCTGTGTCCACCTGGTGCTGATTGTGCAAGGCTACAGATGAAATCCCTGGGAGTATCAAACGGGAACAATCAGTGGCTCCCCCACCACCTGCAGGGGTGCAGCCTCACCTCAAGTCTGGGGGGCAGTTTTGGGCACAGCAACATAAGAAGGATCTGAAGTTATTGGAGAGTGTCCAAAAGAGTGAGACAGAAATAGGGAAGGGTCTGGAGGGGCCACACGAGGAGCGGCTGAGGGCACTTGGTCTGTTCACCCTGGAGCCTGAGGTCAGACCCCGCTGGGGGCTGCAGCTCCTCCCAAGGGGCAGCTCTGATCTCTGCTCTCTGTGACAGAGACAGCACCTGGGGGAACAGCTGGGCCAGGGGAGGGTTAGATTGGAGAATGGGAAAAGTTCTTCCCCCAGAGGGTGCTGGGCACTGCCCAGGCTCCCCAGGGAATGGGCACAGCCCTGAGGCTGCCAGAGCTCCAGGAGCGTTGGCACAGCGCTGCCAGGGGTGCACAGGGTGGGATTGTTGGGGCATCCGTGCAGGGCAGGGGTTGGACTCCATGGTCCTTGTGGGTCCTTTCCAGCTAAGGTGTTCTATCTATAATTCTATTATTTTTTTCAAGAAAAAAATCTGGTGAAAATTAAGGCAGCCACAGTAAAAACTGTGTATTGAAATTAAACTTTATATCTCAAAGGATGAAAAGCACATCAGAATTTACTGTATGTTTGTTAATTAGGTACAAGTTCTTATTTGAATGGTGACATATATTGCATTGCTCTCTATATTAATGTTCTGCATATATTTTTTATCCTTTTAAATACATATTTTTAATATAGGAAAAAGGAATTAAAATAGAGAAATTATCAAATTTGTGCAAACAAGAGCAAGGTGCATCATAGGGCTCAGAAATAATGTACAAATAAATTCACTGCAGCAATGTTCTTTCAGAATAAGCAAATATTCAGAATAAGCAAATATTTCAGAATAAGCAAATAAGTAGAGCAGGGGCTTTGAAAAGGAACATGTAATTCCATGTGTGGGAATACATTTCAACCCCACAGTGGTGATGCTGTCTAGAACACTCTATACAAACACACCATGCTCCAAAAAAACTTCCATGTACCTGGACAAGGCCCAGAGCAACCTGATGGGATGTTGGTGTTGGCTGTGCTCTGAGTGGGGTGGGACCAGCTCTTTAGGCCTCTGATTTGAGTTGTGCTTTGGGTCTGGGTTAATGTCCATAGCCAAGTTCCTTGGTTTGATTGATAGGACTTGTCTGGTTCTAGGATAGCATAAAAAAAGTCACAGCTGGTGTGGTGCAAGGGAGAAACTTGGGAGAACTTTATCTGTAGCTTCCTTTTGGGTTTTTCCCTCAGACTGGCTTGGACTTAGACACCTCCTGCCACTGGAACAGGGCCAGCCCAGTGAGTGGAGGAGCCACCTGTGCTGTGCTTATTTGAGGCAGTTGGGATGTGGTGGAATGGCTTTTGAAGTCTGTGTTCCATGACATTTGGGGCAGATGGTACTGAATGTCACCTGAAGCAGAGCTGGTCAGGCCAGCTCTTGTGCCCCCAGGACTTCCTGCAGAGTGCTCTGACCCAAACATGGCACTCGCTGCTGGCTCAGGTGTTCTGCCAGCCCTGTGCTGGGACATCAGGGACACAGTTCCCAGCAGCTGTGGGAACAGTCTTGGCTCTCCAAGGCTGCAGTGTGTCCTGGCTTAGTGACTCCTGCACAAGCCAGGCTGGGAAAGCTGCTGTCACACTGCCAAGCAAACTTGGTTTTCTGCAAATCTGAGTGAATACACAGAGTCTGTGTCTGCAGGTCCTGTAGGTTAAGAACACTTAGATGAGATCCCCAGGAAGCACAGCTGCTCTGGCTGTGCTCCAGCCCTCCTTCTCCCAGATGTACTCACTCTTTCTCTTAGAAGGACAAGTCAGACCCTTTTACTTGGGAACAGCAGTGCAGAGCACAGATGCCCAATTTGAGATGTTTTGCATTTGCTGTTTTTGTGGGTCATCGTTGGAATCCCTCTCACTCCTCCCTTGCTCCCTTGTCTGTAGCTCACAGGGATAACAGTCCTTGGAGCTGTCCTTGCCCAGCACAGTAACCTGGGGAGGGTTGTTCTCCCACAGCTGTGTACTTGGGAAAGTGGTTGGTATGGCTTGGACGAGCTTAAGTCTGTCACAGGGAGGAACAAGGATTTCAGGGAACAAATAGATGGATTTTGGAAGAACTGAGGGTGCATGCAAGCCACCTTCAGGACCTCACAGAGCCCGTGTGACTCAGGCACTGCACTGTGGTGTTCAAGGAGTGGAGGTGTGCAAGAACTCTGGAGGCACAAACTGACGCTGTTGAGCCAGGGACGGGCAAAATGACTCACACGATTTCTGAAGGCAAAATGAGCGTTGATTCAAAAGCACTTCTCTCTCTTATAGAGAACATCGTGAACATTAATTCCATTGGTCTTAAAGTAAAAACATTTCACCTGGTTGGTACACTGGACTTAGGTCAGTGTGGTAGAACAGATCTATAAACAATATGAATGGAAAGCAAGATAATAGATTGTTTACATTCCTCTCTGACTTTTTCCCAGGCTTAGCCTGGCAGAAATCTTTCTCTTTTTCTCTCTGACTGAACTGAGAATATCCACAACAAACCAGGTGTGCCCATGAAATGGCAAGGAGAGCTTTAGCCTGAGTACAATCAGGACCATTACAAACAATTCTGATTGATAAAAAAAAAAAAAAAATGAAATACTTTAGATATAAAAAGTTTTTTGGAGGCTCATGTAGTTCTAGACACAAGACTGATGTGTTTTACTGTTCATTCAGAGAGAAAATGTTTTCTGTTGAAGTTTCTATTATTAAAAGTTTCCTTTTTCTCCAAGAGTTTTATCCCTTTGGTCCCACACTAGTCCCAGTCTCAGTTCTTGCAGGGCACACAAAATTGCTGTGCTGTGGGAGAAGGATGGTCTGGGGAGGGCAGAGGAAGAAATGCTGGAACTGGGTTGACTGTAAGTCTCTTATGTCAAAACTAACAAAAGCCACCACCAGATTTGGGAATATCCTCTCGAGAACATTCATCCTCTGGAAGATAATCCTCCACCAGCCAGAGGCACTCAAAGGCTACTGCCAAGTGGCTCCTGGTTTCAGCTCCTGCATGGAGCTGCTCGTCTGAGGAGCCTGAGTCTGTTCTCAATTCCTGTGCTGCAGTTTCCAGGAGAAAAATTCAGTTACTGCATTTCAGCTCCTGTTGCAAGCCCTGGGTTACAAAATGTTTTTATTCTCTTCCAGTGCAGCTACCCAATGGATGTTCTTCAGCTGAAAAGAAGGAAGAGGTGATTTCTTATATCCTCTAAAAACAGGCCAGTGTGCACCCAGGCTTTCCTTCAAGTCTGAGCAGCAGCAGGGAGCTCCAGATTCTTCTTCTGCAGTGGTTTACCAGTTTGGGATGGGCAAGACTGTTGTGGCTGTGATCATGGAAGAAGCCAGACTCTTTGATCCCTCCCTTCTTACACAGTGGTTTTCAATTTGGCTGCACTGTGGAGCAAGTCAGCTGCATCCCTGTGTGAGAAACTCATGCTCACTGTCAGGGGAGCGGCAGAAGAGGGAACCAGACTGGGCTGGTGATC